>NW_024609619.1:27500-62500 GCF_018296145.1 Oncorhynchus tshawytscha | reverse complement strand
ATGTACTGACACATGTACACACACATGTACTTACACATGTACACACACATGTACTTACACATGTACACACACATGTACTGACACATGTACACACACATGTACTAACACATGTACACACACATGTACTTACACATGTACACACACATGTACACACACATGTACTGACACATGTACACACACATGTACTTACACATGTACACACACATGTACTTACACATGTACTTACACATGTACTTACACATGTACACACACATGTACTAACACATGTACACACACATGTACTTACACATGTACACACACATGTATTGACACATGTACACACACATGTACTTACACATGTACACACACATGTACTTACACATGTACACACACATGTACTTACACATGTACACACACATGTACTTACACATGTACACACACATGTACTTACACATGTACACACACATGTACTTACACATGTACACACATGTACTGACACATGTACACACACATGTACTTACACATGTACACACACATGTATTGACACATGTACACACACATGTACTTACACATGTACACACACATGTACTTACACATGTACACACACATGTACTTACACATGTACTTACACATGTACTTACACATGTACACACACATGTACTAACACATGTACACACACATGTACTTACACATGTACACACACATGTACTGACACATGTACACACACATGTACTTACACATGTACACACACATGTACTGACACATGTACACACACATGTACTTACACATGTACACACACATGTACTTACACATGTACACACACATGTACTTACACATGTACACACATGTACTGACACATGTACACACACATGTACTTACACATGTACACACACATGTACTGACACATGTACACACACATGTACTTACACATGTACACACACATGTACTTACACATGTACACACACATGTACACACACATGTACTTACACATGTACACACGCATGTACACACACATGTACTTACACATGTACACACACATGTACACACACATGTACTTACACATGTACACACACATGTACTTACACATGTACACACACATGTACTTACACATGTACACACACATGTACTTACACATGTACACACACATGTACTTACACATGTACACACACATGTACTTACACATGTACACACACATGTACTTACACATGTACACACACATGTACTTACACATGTACACACACATGGACTTACACATGTACACACGCATGTACTTACACATGTACACACGCATGTACTTACACATGTACACACGCATGTACACACGTATGTACACACACATGTACTTACACATGTACACACACATGTACTTACACATGTACACACACATGTACTTACACATGTACACACACATGTACTTACACATGTACACACGCATGACCGTTGAACTTGTTGACCCACAAGAAATCACACACACACACACACACGCATACAGACACACACGCACACACACACACACACACACACACACACACACACACACACACACACACACACACACACACACACGCGCACACACACATATGCACACACACATATGCATACACACAGATGGTTTTGCCTTAGCAACAGCAGGCTAAATCATATAGACCCCTTTGTGTCCACGTTTCTCCTACTACTGGCAGAGAGTCCCAGGAAGAGGGGAGGGATGGAGGGAGGAAATAATAGAAAACTGTGATTGTCCCAGCATGACAGAGGGAGGGAGGGAGGGAGGGAGGGAGGGAGGGAGGGAGGGAGGGAGGGAGGGAGGGAGGGAGGGAGGGAGGGAGGGAGGGAGGGAGGGAGGGAGGGAGGGAGGGAGGGAGGGAGGGAGGGTGGTAGAGAGAGAGAGAGAGAGGGAGGGGGCTGAAGTTATAGAAAACTGTGATTATCCCCCACATCTTGCTCATGAACAATTCACCATGGCCCAGCACGACCCTTAAGAAGGGTGGGAGGGAGGGAGTGAGACTGGGAGAAAATGATAGAAAACTGTGATTGTCCCTCCATGTCCCCTGGGTCATTCCTCATGCTCCATCAAGGACAGAAGGGAGGGACAGAATGGAGGGACAGAATGGAGGGACAGAAGGGAGGGACAGAAGGGAAGGGACAGAAGGGAGGGATAGAAGGGAGGGATAGAAGGGAGGGACAGAAGGGAGGGACAGAAGGGAGGGACAGAAGGGAGGGACAGAAGGAGAGAGGAAATAAGGAATGTGAGGGAGGGAGTTAGAGAGCAAAGAAAGAGGTGAATGAGGAGGGAAGGAGAAGTGAAAAGGGAGAGAAAGGATGGAAGAAGAAGCAAGGGAAATAAAGAAAAGAAAAGCAAAGAAAGAGTGAAGGTGTGAGGAGAGGAGGAAGAATCAAGTGGGGGAGGAAAATACAGAGGGAGAGAGAGGGTGGTGTCCTTGGACTGTTTATCTGGGCCAGCCGGAGCCTCAACGACTCAGCAAGGACGTGACGGTGCGCTGTCATTGTTCCCTGGTTTTGTTGTGGCGCTGTATATTATTATTTAATCGGGCTAACTAACGGACCCGCAAGTCCCACCTCACAACGCAGCAGGTGGAGGGTGGAGGAGGGGAAGGATACGGGGAGAAAGGGATGGAGGGAGGGAGCGAAGGATGAGGTTGAAAGGGGGAAGGGAGGAGGGAGGGAGAGAGAGAGGGAAGGTTGAGGAGAGAGAGAGGGGGAGAGAGGAGAGGAGAGGAGAGGGAAAAATGGTCACAGGCAATATTCTACTGAGCAAATGATTAGTCTTTAGAAAGGGGTATTGTAGTAGTCCGGTCTCGAGACCACATATTGACTGTCTTGGTCTTGTCTTGGTGCCGGAAACATTTGTACTCGGTCTTGACTCAGTCTCAGAGAGTGAGGACTCATCATTTCTCCCAGAGACCAGCGGAGACCAGCGGAGTAAAAAACTCCTAATTATCAGCTTCCATTCAGTCAGCGCATTAAACCACTTCCCCAGGCCAAATATCTACACTCCTTCCTTGAAACATGAATATCTTAACAGCCTTTATATCTATAATAGACATGTTTGCGTCGTGGTGCACCTACAGGCCTTCAGTGTGTGACAGGTTAGTGGTTCTGACAGGACAGCAACTGTAACACCAGAGCTCTTATGTAGGAGAGCACTTTTTGTAAAACACAAAGGGCCAGTGGTGTACTGGAGGGTATGCGCAGGTAGAAGCATATACTCACTTCTTAATCCCTACTGATACGACTTATCAATTATGTAGTACAATACAGAAATCATGCACAAAGTAGGCTACACATTCGCAAAGGAAGTGAAATATATTGACATGTGTGCTGCACACAGCCTAGTTTCAGTGGAATATCATCTGCAGGCAGCAAGAGCGTGCATCTCTCAACTGGATTTGGCATGGAGCAGCTCACTGAAGAATGACATCGGTAGCTGGTAGAGTAGGACAGACGTTTCAACATGGTATCTACCAGTATATGCTAACTAAGGCAACAATGGGTACGCAAACCAGGTATTGAAAAGGTGTTGGTTGGTAGGCTATTTGTGATGCGCAATTTTCATCATGTGCTGTTTGCATCAGGGGCGTAGACATGGACCGGCCTGGGTGGACAGAGGCCCACCCGCTAGGGAGCCAGGCCCTGACAGGCCCACCCAATCAGATTGATGTAGTTTAAACATTGTTGTATATTTAGACCATTACATTTTTGTTTTTTCTGTTAAAAAAAGTGTGATTTTGACCGTGACAATTTGAAAAATCTAATAGGAAAACTCTTTTTGTTGTTGTTTTTAATGAGGAAAACATGTGATTTTCACAGAGGGTGCCTTTCCTTCGCTGGAGGGACGAACCTTTTGGCAGAATTAGAGTAGACCCACTTCTCCAAGCACCACTTCACCACTGCATAGGGCTGATGGAAAGACAGCAGTCACACACAGCATGATGTTAACGGATAAGCAGTCCATAAACTAGGACATAATAAGCCAGTAGGCCCCAATCATAAGAATCCAAAATCACAACCATTAACAATTTCCCAATCGAAATGTACAACTTTTAATTCCCATTGCAAAAAACATTCACGTTTAGCAAACAAAGTAACCGGTGATCTAAAGTTAAAAGTGGAACTTGCAGCGTTTTTACTATTTTGCGGACATGAAACAAACAGACAATCATAATATCAGTCAAAAATATCAAATTCCCAGTTTATGCTACAAAACCAACTTTAGAAGAGGTTTTAAATATATGTTCTATTTGACTCAACGTTTCATGACGTACACTAAGGCATTGTTGGCAGAATAGATGGATGCAGTTCAGTATAGGATTAATATAATCCACCAATACATTTCTTGGTAGTCCAGGTTGTAAATCACAGCTGGACTGGTACATTGTTTGCAGCCTCCACATGCACTGTTTCCGTTTCAATTACTCAATATTCTGGACAAATACAGATGAATGTAACTAAGGCTGGGAATGTCAATACAATCAAACTAGCGAGGACAATGATCACAAGTCAGTCATAACGTGGCTAATAGGCTAGCGTGTCTATTTATGTAGCTAAAAACACAGAGCCTAATGTTAGCTAGATAACTAGCTAGCTAGTTAGCTGCTAGGTGGATGTCATTTTATGCCATTGGAAGAGTGGGTGTGACTGACTTTTTCCCCTAATGTCGTTTTTTTTGGTGGCTATACACAGCTAGAGATGCAGGTGTCATTTGGTTATCTAGCAAGAACTTAAACGACTGTTATACAGTTAGCATATCTTTTGTGTCGCAAATTCACTCTACCTATCTTCTCCGATTTCAGAGCACTCAAGTCTGAGTGCAAAACAACTAATGACTAAAACTAACTAACTAACAACTAAAATCCGAAACACCTGCTGAATATGACCAGTGTCAGCAAATATAGGGGGGAAAAGTCATAGTTATTCAAGAACTATACTAGGTAACACTTCAGATAACATGTAAACAGCCTAACCAGCTCTGCTACAGCGAGAAGAATTGTCAAAGTGAGGCGTTCTCTCATTTGTGTCTGGGAGTAGCTAGCTTGCAAGCTAGCCAATTTTAGCCAGTTAGCTTGAGTGCTTGGTTGGGACAAGCATGCATTGGCAGGCAATCTGCAGAAGGACGAGGAGGCTACAATTCCCCATCATTTATCAGCCAACTAGCTGAAAAAGTTTGAAAGGGTTAATCTAATGTTCCTTCGTTATAATACTAATTTAGAACTCTTATTATGGTGCTGATTTGTCTTGAATTGGACATTTTTCTGGTCTCGTCTTGACTCGTCACGGAACCCTTGTCCCCCTCCAGATCTCAGTCTTGACTCGGTCTCGCCCTCCTCCGTTCTTTGGTCTTGACTCAGATTCGATTTGCTCCGGTCTTGGTCTTGAACCAGTCTCGCTTTAAGTGGCCTCGAACACAACACTTGTTAGGGTTATGTAAAGGGTTGTTATCTGGTTCTCTTCATGCCAATAAATGGAAGACAAATTCAACTTTGTGTAGACGTGTGTGTGTGTGTGTGTGTGTGTGTGTGTGTGTGTGTGTGTGTGTGTGTGTGTGTGTGTGTGTGTGTGTGTGTGTGTGTGTGTGTGTGTGTGTGTGTGTGTGTGTGTGTGTGTGTGTGTGTGTGTGTGCATGTGCATGTACATGTGTGGGTGTGCTCTATATAGGTAGAGTGTGTGCTGTTTCTGATTGGCTGAATGAGTGTTGTTCCTTGTCAATGACCTCCCCAGTAAAACTAACTCTCTTCCTCTCTCTTTCATTTTCCTTTGGCATAACCCGTTTTCATTCCACTTTCAATTTCAACCTCTCATCATTATTTTTTCTTCACTTCCATGCTTTTCCTCTCATGTAATTTCCCCATCGCTTTCCTCTCCTTCCTATCTCTGTCTCCATTCATCTCCCCATATATCTGACCCTTGGCTCATACTCTCCCCCCTCACATCTGTTCCTTTCTTTCGTTGCAACAACTTGTTTCCACTCTGCTTTCTATCTCTCCCTCTCGTCTTCCTTTCTCAACTCTCACCTATTACATTTCCCGGCCACTCTCCTCCTCTCCTCTTCTCTGCTTTCATACCCTCCATAAACCACCAATCTGTGCCTCCCCATCCTATCCCTTCATCTCCCAAACCTATTCCCTTGTGTCACCCTCATAACCTTCCCCTCCCCCTCATCCAGCCAACATACTCACTGTCATCATCCTCTCCCAGCTGGTGTTACGGCGTCAGAAGTCCTCCTATAACTACCTTCTGGCGCTCGCCGCCGCTGACATCCTGGTCCTCCTGCTCATCGTCTTCGTCGACTTCATATTGGAGGACTTCATTTTGGGCGCGCCCCTTCCCCCCTCCCTCAACAAGGCAGTCCAGGTCCTGGAGTTCTCCTCCATCCACACCTCCATCTGGATCACGGTCCCCTTGACCGTTGACCGTTATATTGCAGTCTGTCACCCGTTGAAGTATCATAGCGTTTCCTACCCGGCCCGCACACGGCGGGTCATCATGGGCGTCTATATGGGGTGTTTGGTGTCTGCGGCGCCTTACTACTGGTGGCCTGAGCTGTGGCATGGTTTACCTGGAGGTGGTACAGGAAGTGGAGGAAGGGGGAGTAGTAGTAGTGCTGCGCAGCATGTGCTAGTCTGGGTGCACTGTGCGACTGTCTATCTCCTCCCCTGCTCCGTCTTCTTCTCCCTCAATGCAATGATCGTCAGGAAGCTCCAGCGCCGTCGCAGCTGCTTCCGCCTGCGCGGCTACTCCACGGGCAAGACCACCGCCATCCTACTCGCCATCACTTCCGTGTTTGCCGTCCTCTGGGCACCACGCACCGTCGTGATCCTTTACCACCTGTACACGGCGCCGCCGGCGTCCCCGGGTCCCGCCCGCCTTCTGCACCTCCTAACCGATGTGGCGAACATGCTAGCTCTCCTAAACACCGGGGTCAACTTCTTTCTCTACTGTTTCATCAGCAAGCGTTTCCGGACTATGGCGGCCACGGTTCTCCGGACGTTGTTCCGATGCCGTAAGCAGCCGCCGCCGTTCTACGCTGGACACAACTTCTCTATCACCAGTAGCCCCTGGATCTCCCCTGCCAACTCCCACTGCATCAAGATGCTGGTATACCAGTACGATAAGAACGGCAAGCCCATCTGCATCTCCTCGTGAGGGGGGAAGTGTGGAGGGTTTCCCTGACGACCGACCTTGATGATGACCCGATTCTGGGACTCTTTGAGCTTTTCAAATGTCAACAGACATTTAGAGTGGAGGGCTGGAAAGGTGGAGGAGAGGAAAGGAGAGGTGGAGGAGAGGAGATGGAGGAGAGGAGAGGAGAGGTGGTGGAGAGGAGAGGTAGAGGAGAGAAGAGTTAGAGGAGCGTCTGAGAAGAGGAGACGGAAAGATATGTGGTTGGTGTATGAATACGCAACAATCTATCTATCTATCTGAACTGAGAGAAAGAATGTTTGAGAATAAGAAGAAGAAGAAAAGTTGAGAAATCAAGTAGGAATGTTGCTGAGCACAAACAGCAGAACAGAACTCACAACCCAGCAACAGTGTGTTGAGAACCATCTCTCCACTCGTTCATGCGGAAAAGCAATCTAACAGACTGATCATTCAGCCTGGATAACTGCCTATCTTTTTGACTGTATTACTGCTCCGACAGTGTCTGACGATGAGCTTTGACTGTGATCAGGGACTGATAAACGAGCATCATGGCGGCTGCTTATTACTGGGTTTTATAGCCAGCCGTTTGTAAATGGGAATGGAGAGTGACAACTGAGGAATTCCTCTGTGACATATCAACCTCGCTTTGACATTGGGACGTTTTTGGTACTGTCTCTGATATACTGCTGTCGACGGATGGGGAGGAGGAGGTGATGGGGGAGGGACGGTGGGAGGATGAGGGAGGCTCTGAATCTGAACAGATGGCCATCATCCAACAGGAGCCCTCTCTAGTCAAAGAGTTCATCGCAGAGACTCTCAGCGAGAGAAACCACTCACCTTTGAAGAGGTACCCGTTGCATTGATGCTCAAGTCTTTAGTGATGGCCTTAGATGATTTGATTCACAATCACTACCATGTCCCCTGACGTGTTTTGAAACTCTGCTGACATTTCCTGTTAATATATAGTGGGTCTCAGAGGTGCATTAGACATTACAAGAGACTTTTTATTAAAAAACGGATCTGTGGATTTTAAGATGTTCTCGGTGAGTGAATTCATCAAAGATGGAAGGGATTGGGAAAGATAACCATCCAATCAGGAGCCATCTCACAGGTGTTGTTAAGGATAAGTAGGAGCTGCCTGTTGTTGTCATGGTGAAGGATTATGGTAGACTTGACTGTTAGATCAGTGTTCTTTAATACCGATCTTGACGACACATACATGTGCAGGTTTTTGTTCTAGCCCAGTACTAACACACTTGATTCAGCAAATCAACTGATCAAGCAATTTGAGTGGTTGAATCAAGGTGTGCTAGGTGTGTTAGTGCTGGGACCAGGATTGAAGGAGATTGTTGTAGACGCACAAAAATAAAGCAAAACAATTACAGCAAAACAAGTAGAGGTTCCATAGGATCAGTAATCTTGTAACCATGGATTCCACAATTTTAAAAGGAGGACATTACTACCATTTTAAAGAGTCTTCAATTAAATATTGGTGGTCTTTGATGATTGTCTTAGTCATATTAGAATGAATGTATTTGTGCAGCTCCTCAGACCCTTGACTTTATATCACTGACTAGATCGTGTGTGTGTGTGTGTGTGTGTGTGTGTGTCTGTCTGTATGTATGTGAGAGAGCAAGAGAGGGAGAGAGACAGGCAGAGAGAAAGAGAGAGATAGAGAGAGTAAACGAGAGTTCATTAATCAATAACGCCAGAGGTGTGGTATATGGACAATATACCACGGCTAAAGGGTTGTTCTTATGCACGATGCAGAACGGAGTGCCTGGACACAGCCCATAGCCCCTTAGCCGTGGTATATTGGCCATATACCACATACCCCTGAGGTGCCTTATTGGTATTATAACCAGGTTAACAATGTAATTAGAACAGTAAAAAGCCAGTTTATTCGCACTCTCATAGCTGTATCTTTCTATTCTCTCTTCAACCCTCCTCTGTCTGACTGGCACGAGGGTGAGAAATCAGATGACTGAGAAACTATGAATTTATGAAGCCACGACAACTCATAGATCAACTGTGTTCTGTCCTGCCCAGAAACAACCTATAAAACCAGCCAGGTTGCTCACGATTGACTGCGAAATTTGAAGTCCGTCCAGGTAACCAGGACGTCAGTAGAAGACTTAAAAAATGTCCGCTAGGGGCAATGGTGAGGGCTATTACCATCATGTAGGCTTGGGTTTTGCTAGGGCAATGTGGATGGGGATGGGGGATGGCCGTGTTCGATCCAACTGCTAGGTTTTAAGCCTATCCCAAGCCTTAACCCTTACCTTAACCATTCGGAATTAATGCCTGAACTTTAAACATCTAGGTACACTCAAGTGTCTTATATCGGTTAAAAGCTTAAATTCTTGTTAGTCTAACTGCATTGTCCGATTTACAATAGGCCTTACAGCGAAAGCATGCTATGCGATTGTTTGAGGACGGCGCCCCATATCAACATATTTTTCAACCAGCACAGGCCTCATAAAAATCACAAATAGAGATGAAATAATCACTTACTTTTTGAAAATCTTCCTCTGATTTGCAATCCAAAGGGTCCCAGCTATAACATGCATGGTTGTTTTGTTAGATAAAATCCTTCTTTATTTCCCAAAAAGTCAGTTTAGTTGGCGCCATCGATTTGAGTAATCGACTCGTTCAACATGCAGACAAAGGAATCCAAAAAGCTACCAATAAACTTTGTTAAAACAAGTCAAACTATGTTTCTATTTAATCCTCAGGAACCCTAAAATGTAATTTAACAATAATATTTCATAAAATAAGTATGTTCAATAGAAAAATAAAATTAGCAAGTGCGCGTCCTCTTCGTCGCGCACCCACAGACTGATTTCCAACTGTGACTCCCAGTACCAAAACTCTAAATTCTTCCTTGTTTGGGAAGAAACAAGCCTGAAACCTTGAACAAAGACTGTTGACATCTAGTGGAAGCCATAGGAATTGCAGTCTGGGAGCTGGAATTGCATAGGACTCATTGCAGTTTACTTTGGGCACGTCAGTCAGACAGGAAGTGGAGAAAAATACAGCCTAGCCTAAAGAAGTTTTAACTGTGGAGTTCCTTTTGTTTTAAACCTATCCCAACCTTAACCCTAAATTTAACCATTCGTAATTAATGCATAAACTTAACCTTAAAAATCAAACATTTATAGACGAACGTTGGATTCTGCAGTAAGACTGTGAGAGCTTGTTGTATAAAACACATCTCTGTTATTTTCTGTCCAATGAACATCCACACACACATTACACATGCACACATACACGTGCGCACACAAACATACACACACACACATATCAATGCACAAACACTTCAGGCAAAACATGTATTCATCTATCCACATTGGGTGAAACTAAGCCAGAGGGCAAAATACACAAAACATTTCCTTTGAGGGATTCAGCGTGACATGGCCTCATAAATCGTGCATTAAATGCATGTTATATCTGATGAATGGTAGAAATATAGCTCCATCTCTCATATTTGATATCTCATTGTAGGCTATTACCTTCTCAAAGTTGTCCACTGGCCTCTGGAGGGCAGCACACTCAGGCCGGTCACCCGGGATACAAGTCAGTACTCGACGTTCATCCATCTCTGAGGATGTTGGGAGATGACGTGGAAACCAGCCACTCGAGGCAACAGTGAGCTCTGTTACCTTCAAGCATCTGCCTCCAGTTGCATGTTCGAATCCAGGCATGGAAAGTTGTGTTAGATTTTTTTTAAAGAAGCCTATCCCAAACCTTAAACCTTACCTTAACCTGACCAATAGACAAAAAAAAAAAAAATTAACATGACCAACCAAAAAAACAACATTAACATGACCAATGGGCAACCACCAAAAAACAACAATGTGACCAATAAACATTGATTGGACAGGGTTCAAGTCAAGGTAAAGAGCATGCTGGGTCATTATTGACTATTGACAGTGTATCAGCTGAGGTCAACTATCTTCATTATATAGCTCTAATAACATACCTCCCTTCCATGCTCTGAAGGGGAGTAGTTATTTTTAACAAATAAGTGTGTGTGTGTATAATTGGAAAGATAATTGCTAAAGCCTGTGATAAGAGTGATGTTGACAGGTTAACAGGTTATCGTTGTTTTCTGATTGTCCATTGGTCATGTTAATGCAATTTTTGGTTGTCTATTGGTCATGATGAGCAATATGCATCAATACCACAACAGACACTTCAGTACCACTTTATTTGACCAGTTTCAGTGTCATAACATTGTCATATTGTCATAAACATGACATACCAAATTATATAAGATATCCTGACAGTTTGTCAATGAATGTCAAGTGACAATCAGTAATAAAATGTCAAACAGGACTTCATAACTATCCCAGAAAATGCAATGGGAGTGTATCTAAGCAATTCTGGATTTTCTTTATTGAAAGCATCCCAACATTGCTAGTGTGACATTCGTTTATAACCCTCGTCAAAGGTTTCCACCAACGTTAATTAGACTTATTACGGTAATTTGATTTGTGAAATAGTAAACTACTACTGAAAACACCCAGGAGGGTGCAGTTCTTGCCTGACCTCTGGTTGGAAAACAGATTCAATGAATACGACCCAGGTGTCCTCTCCATTTACCACGTGAGAGACTCTGAAGCAGGTGGGAGGGAGTGGTAGTTGCTATGGTGATGACTAGGGAACACCCACTGTTGGTGACATTAATAACTCATAACCGGATAATCATAATAGGAAACTCTTATCTCTGGAGGCTTCACGCTTTTCTCAAACAGATACTGTAAACCTGTAGAATATACTATTTTATCTTCCTCCACTCTGTCATTTTCTCTCTCAGAGTGTGTCGGTATGTTTGTGTGTGTGTGTGTGTGTGTGTGTGTGCATGCATGCGTAAGGCTTTGTGTGCTTCCACATGTGCGCACATCTGTCTGAGTGCAAGAGCTTTCAAAAGTGCGTAAAATATCAAGTCAGTTAAGACAAAAAATGTGTACAGTAAATGAAGCAAAATATCTCTGTACTCTAAATGATTAAATAGCTTATTTATGCTCCTTGGTGTTGATGACCAGTCCACATACAGAACATTATTATTAATAAATTAGCATATCTGAGATTGTATTTCCCTCTGCTTACAGTATGGCAGTCTACTGATAGCTTTTCCATTGTGTGTTTTCTACATGTCAGGCTCTTTTTAAAATCAGTTGTTCTCGTAGCCTGTTACCAGATCTGTTGGTGCCGTATTGACAACTCAAACCAATGACCATAGGAGTTGTCAAGACAGCATAAGCAGATCTGGGATCAGGCTACCATTTCTCCATGACAGCACTTCATAAGATGTGAATTGATTGAATGTAATGCATTGATTGTTTTGGAAAATTCTAATAGTTTGCCTAATGTCAGTTTATGTGACAAAACAAGCAGCCATTGTGTAGAGAATCATTGTACCATCTAAACTGCTGTGAAATATATATTCCATAACCAACAAATATTGTATTTTTAGCTGTTTGAAGTTGGTGTACAAAACCGAAAGTAAAACAAGCAAAAACGAAACATAAGAATGGGAAGCATAGAAAAGTGCATATAAAACAGATATACAGCTTCTCGGACTCACTTTCAATGAGAATGACAAATCTATAACTCAGATTTCTATGTAAATTTGGTCAGGTCACCCAAAAAGTTACATATTGCAGCTTTTACTAATGAATTTAAATGAATATAATGTATGTACAGTATGTATTTGATTATTTCCTGTGAGAAGGCATGTTGATATTTTATAACTGAGAATAAGATAAAGATACCCTCTAAAAATCAAAGATGTCTGTCTGGTCTTGTTTGTCTCTGTCAATTGTTTTTAACACGTTCACACATTAAATAACACAGTTGAAGTTGTATTGATTTTCCTAATATAGGGGCGGCAGGGTAGCCTAGTGGTTAGAGCATTGGACTAGTAACCGAAAGGTTGCAAGTTCAAATCGCTGAGTTGACAAGGTACAAAATGTGTTATTCTGCCCTTGAACAGGCAGTTAACCCACTGTTCCTAGGCCGTCATTGAAAATAAGAATTTGTTCTTAACTGACTTGCCTAGTAAAATAAAGGTAAAAAAAAGAAGAAAAAAATATTGTGACACACATGGCATGATTTGACGTGTAAAGTAAAATCCTGATCCTTATTTTATAATGTTCCTAATGATGAACAGAATACGTGTACCAAGTTTCATGGTTGTATCAGAAAGTGCACAGATTCAGTATTTTCTTGGCACTTATCTGCCTATTGTGCAAATCAAAAGGTTTTCAAAATGTTGTAACACCCAATGAATATCACAATATCACAAAGTACATACCAAAATCCTCAAAGAGTTGTCATATCCTAAATTAATCAGATTTTTCACGGTTCGACCATCACGTGATACTTCAAACAACAAGGAGGTCAAAGACACTCACTGAATGTGTCCCAAATGACACCCTACTCTCAATACAGTGCACTACTTTTGACCAGGGCCCATAAGATTCTTGTGAAACGTAATGCACTACGTAGGGAATTGGGTGCCACTCACCCACTGTCACCACTCACCATGAGAGTTGTGCAAATGTTTTCCCATTGTTACAAAATCATTGCATCATAATGAATTGTAATGCTTTGTACAACCTGTGAGTTGCTATTCACGTCATAAACAAGTACAATGTTCACCGTGGGGGAGAACAACTGCTTTTCACCATCTGCGCCTATCAGTATGTCTAGGTAATCCAGTCTAAAGCAGCTTTTAAACAAATGGATTGTGTATTAAAACTGCATAAGTGTTGCTTTCCACTTTCTGGAGGACTGAGTTTTGAAATCAGTGGAATTCGAGTTTGATAGCTAAGGAGATGGAGAAAACACCTGTCTCCAGATTACATCTTCAAACTAAGGGTAACCATGGCATCCGACAGGAGACGTGTCCAACCATGAATGATGTAAGATAGTCTAGCTAGCTACATTTTCAGATATTACAAGTTTCTAATTTTGACAAACAAAAGCCATTTGCTTGCTTAGCTATAGCCTAATTTTAGCTAGCTGACATTGTACCTGGTTGGTTAGCTACCTGCAGATTCATGTAGGGTAGTAACGTCATGAGTTGCGATTATGGTTGATTGTTTACCTAGCTAGCTAGCTAACGTTAGCTGGCTGGCTCGTTAGCTAATGTTATGTGTATGACCTTATTATTTGTATCTCAGAGCCATTTGCTTGGCTAGCTATAGCCTAATGTTAGCTAGCTGACATTGAATCTGGTTGGTTAGCTACCTGCAGATTAATGCAGGGTAGTAACGTTATGAGTTGGGGTTATGCTTTATTGTTTACCCAACTAGTTAGCTATACATATAAACTAAATACTCCACTATGCAAGCAACCATTTCAAGTGCGTTCTTAATTAAATTGTTGCCTGCAGCACAGTTACAGTCACCAACTCTCTGGATAACATGAAAACAGCCTAACAAACTCTGCTAGGGCGAGTAAAACGGTCAGAGTGGGGTGTTCTGGTCTCGAAGTAGCTAGCAAGCTAGCCAATGTTAGCCAGTTAGCTTGGGTGCTTGACTGCCATTGTGAGGTCAGAATGTTCGGATCAACCCTAATCATTGGCCAGAGCGAAACACTCTGAATGCGAAACACTCTGAATTTACGAATGGACAATCTGACAGCACAGTTGCAGTCACCAATGCTCCGGATAACATAACAACCTAACCAGCTCTGCTAGGGCGAGTAATGTTCATTGAGCTGTTCTCTCTCACTTAGATGTCTGGAGGTAGCTAGCAAGTTAGCTTAGGTGCTTGACTAATGTTAGTACATTCAGATCAAACCTTAAAGAGATGGGTTGGGCTAAGGCTTAAGAGGGTGTGAACGATGCTGAATGGGTGTAGACAAAGAGGGGCTCTCCAATAGTAGTACCAAAACATTCAAAAGCCATTTTCTCAAAAATGAGTTTACAAAATGAACAAATTCAAAGCAAAATTACTATCCCATTGTTCCTCAAATGTAGTGTATGATATACCATTTTGTTGCTCTGAACCTCTACTTTTACCCAACATTAAAAAAACACAATTTCAAATGTATCTACGTAAGACCGATTTGAGCCTGTCGGTCAAATATTTGGTTGTGATAGTTGCAAAAAAACTATTTTGGACACAGCAGATATTAGCTAGAATGCTAACGCTCATTGACATAGACTGGTAGCAAAGGAACACTACTAGGCAGCAGGACATTCATAAAAGCCTTAGAATTCAATTATAATCCAAAATTTGTGTGCAATGCACTCATTCCCAACATGCAAATGGAGGCTTTCTTTGTTGGCGGTCTATGAGAACTCCCCTGTGTTTCTCCCCACAGTGGGAAAATTGTGAAAAGTTGTTGCATGCTCTACCCAACAGTGTGGTACCTTAAATGAATGATTGAATTAGGCTGTTTGAGAAGGTTTAAATCCTAAGCAACATGCCTACACATAGTTTGAAGTACAACACCAACATAGCTCCTGTAATAGGTCAAAGCTGTGTGCTGGAAAACCTTGGTAGAGCATGGGTGGAATAGGTATTCAAATCAAATCTAATTGTATTTGTCACATGCGCCGAATACAACACCTTACATTGAAATGCTTACTTACGAGCCCCTAACCAACAATGTAGTTTCAAAATAAATAAAAACACATGAATAAGAATTAAAAGTAACAAGCAATTAAAGAGCAGCAGCAAAATAACAATTGTGAGACTATATACAGGGGGGTACTGGAACAGAGTCAATGTGCGGGGACACCGGTTAGTCGAGGTAATTGAGGTAATATGTACATGTAGGTAGAGTTATTAAAGTGACTATGTATAGATGATAACAGAGAGTAGCAGCGATGGGGGGACATGCAAGTAGTCTGGGTAGCCATTTGATTAGATGTTCAGGAGTCTTGTAACTTGGTCGGTAGAAGCTATTTAGAATTTGTGAATTTCCTTTCTTTTTTGGCTTCAATCCCTATTCTCACATAAAACGTTTATTTTTTATTTGTTATAGTATAACTAATAAAAAAGTATATTTGTATAAGGGACTGGTACTAATGGTAATACAGTGCATTTGGAAAGTATTCAGACCCCTTAATCTTTTCCATATTTTATTACGTTACAGCCTTATTATGAAATTAATACAATTATTTGTTTTCCTCATCAATCTACACAACAATCCATAAGGACAACGCGAAAACAGGTTTTAAGAAATGTTTGCAAATGTATAAAAAAACAGAAATACCTTATTTCCATAGGTATTCAGACCCTTTGCTATGAGACTTGAAATTGAGCTCAGGTGCATCCTGTTTCCATTGATCATCCTTGAGATGTTTCTACAACTTGATTGAAGTCCATTTGTGTTCATTTCAATTGATTGGACATGATATGGGAAGGCACACCTGTCTATATAAGGTCCCACAGTTGACAGTGCATGTCAGAGCAAAAACCAAGCCGTGAGGTCAAAGGAATAGTCCATAGAGCTCCGAGACAGGATTGTGTTAAGGCACAGATCTGGGGAAGGGTACCAAAACATTTCTGCAGCATTGAAGGTTCCCAAGAACACGATGGCCTCGATCATTCTTAAATGGAAGAAGTTTGGAATCACCAATACGCTTTCTAGAGCTTCCAACAGGACAATGACCCTAAACACACGGCAAAGACAATGTAGGAGTGGCTTCGGGACAAGTCTCTGAATGTCCTAGAGTGGCCCAGTCAGAGTCTGGACTTGAACCCAATCTAATATCTCTGGAGAGACCTGAAAATAGCTGTGCAGTGACGCTCCCCATCCAATCTGACAGATCTTGAGAGTGTCTGCAGAGAAGAATGGGAGAAACTCCCCAAATACAGGTGTGCCAAGCTTGTAGAGTCATACCCAAGAAGACTCAAGGCTGTAATCGCTGCCAAAGGTTCTTCAACAAAGTACTGAGTAAAGGGTCTGAGTACTTATGTAAATGTGATATTTTAATTTGCAAAAATGTCTAAAAACCTGTTTTTTCTTTGTCATTATGGGGTATTGTGTGTAGATTGATGAGGGGAACAAAACATTAAATCCATTTTTGATTAAGGCTGAAGTGTAACAAAATGTGGAAAAAGTCAAGGGGTCTGAATACTTTCCGAATGTGCTGTATATACATGTAAACAGGAGTAATAGTGACACAATCCATGTCTCAAGGCTTACATTTTTTTAAAGAAGGTCATACCAAGGATCCTTTTGCTAAAGTCCCCTTGAAGTATAAAAAATATACATAGAAAAAGTATTTGAAAAAAAATATTTTTGGCATTACTGCTTTTAGCCCATGCAAAAAATCTAAAGAAAGTTTGTTCTGAAGTGTCTAACCTATATGATGTGGGGGTGATTTGCTGGTGACACTGTCAGTGATTTATTTAGAATCCAAGGCACAGTTAACCAGCATGGCTACCATAGCATTCTGCAGCGATAAGCCTTCCCATCTGGTTTGCGCTTAGTGGGACTATCATTTATTTTTCAACAGGACAATGACCCAACACACCTCCAGGCTATTTGATCAATAAGAAGAGAGATGGAGTGCTGCATCAGATGACCTGGCCTCCTCAATTACCCAACCTCAACGCAATTGAGATTTGGGATGAGTTGGAAGGCAGAGTGAAGTAAAAGCAAGTGTTCAGCATATGTGGGAAGTCTTTCAAGACTGTTGGAAAAGCATTCCAGGTGAAGCTGGTTGATATAATTCCCTAGCGTGTGCAAAGCTGTCATCAAGGCAAAGGGTGGCTACATTGAAGAATCTAAAATCTAAAATACATTTGGATTTGTTTAACACCTTTTTGGTTACTACATGATTCCAAGTGTGTTATTTCATAGTGTTTATGTCTTCACTATTATTCTACATTGTAGAAAAAAGAAAAAATAAGAAATACCCTTGAATGATTAGGTGTGTCCAAACTTTTGACTGGTACTGTATACTTCCACAATTTTTTTCAACTGGTACCGGGGGACCTTCAGACGAGTCTTGTGAGTCCTGTGGGCGTCCTAGAGTAAAGAAACAAACATGTACGTGTTCTTGAGTCTCACCTTTACACAGAGTTGTCGTATTAATGCATAGCCCAAACTGTTCGGACACTACAGACAGAAGTTGGCAGATCGGCTGTACCGACTTCAGACGAGTCCCAATATGCTCGTGTTCGTGAGAGTCTCATCTTTCTATAGAGGGGTCATAATAGTTTGTAGGCCAAACCGTTCAGACGCTACAGATGATTTTGTGAGAAGACCGATATTCTGAACGTCTCATGGTCTGACAAACACCTCTCTAGCTCTGTCACCTTTCACCGCAGATGTGGAAGTGTTATATAGACGGATGCAGTGGATTGAGATGCATTCTATGCAAAAAACATATCTCTAGCTTAAATTGACAGATTTTTATGGGGATTTTGTATTATGTTAATTAGATTTCCTCTGGGGCACGGACATCGACCTTAAGGGGTTTTAACCTGTACACTTACTGAAGTGGATTTAACAAGTAACATCAATCAAGGATCATCGCTTTCACCTGGATTCACCTGGATTCACCTGGATTCACCTGGATTCACCTGGATTCACCTGGCCAGTTTATGTCATGGACAGAGCAAGTGTTTTGTTTTGTTTGCTCAGTGTAGATAGATACTAATGGTAATAGCAATCAATAATCAGTAGTGATAGTAATACATCTCTAGAGCCTTCTGGTCGAGGGCGGTGCAGTTGCCATACCAGACTGTGATACAACCAGTCAGAATGCTCTCCATGGAGCAGCTGTACAAGTTCTTAAGGATCTGAGGGGCCATGCCAAATCGTTTCAGCCTCCTGAGGGAGAAGACGCACTGCTGAGCCTTCTTCATGACTGTGTTGGTCTGAGAGGACCATGATAAGTCCTCAGTGATGTGGACACTGCAGAACTTGAAGCTGTTGACCCTCTCCACTGTGGCCCCCTTGATGTGTCTGTAGGTGTGCACCAGCCCTGTTTCTTGAAGTCCACGATCAGCTCCTTGGTCTTACTGACATTGTGGGAGAGGTTGTGGTCCTGGCACCTCCAGGTCTCTGACCTCCTCCTTGTCGCCGTTGGTGATCAGGCTGACCACCGTTGTGTCGTCAGCAAACTTGATGACGGAGTTGCAGTCGTGCGTGGCCACACAGCCATGGGTGAACAGGGAGTTCAGGAGAGGGCTAAGCACACACCCCTGGGGGGAATAACGACTCAGAGTCTGTTCACCCCTAGTGTGTACATGGCAATGAGGTACAGAGTGTTCCTGCTGCAGTTGGAAGTCATGGTGACATTTAATTGGCCACTCGTCGGTGATGATCACACAGTTAAGGTTCTACAGGCTACACCTCTGTAATTGCGAACGGCGCAGCCATTTAAGATCCACACACACGCACGCACACGCACGCACACGCACGCGCACGCACACACACGCACGCACGCACACGCACAAACTCCTGGATGAATTCTGCTGTAATTGTACATACCGTGTTGATCCTCAACAGCAACACTCGGCAGGTAATGTGACGTTTGACTGATGATCCGTGACACTGATCGCAGCCTTGAGGGAACGAATGATCAGTCCATCATTTCTACCCTATAACCTGTCAGCCACTAAAACAGTACAGTACCAACCTCCTCTCACTCACCGTGGGTAGACTGCAGAGCTGTGGGACAGCACCCCTGGGTTGATATTCTATTCAAAATCATTCAAATACTTTGAGCGATTGCTCTCCCCTGCCTGGAGTGCCACGATGGGTGGGGTTTGCAGTTGTGGGATGATTATATTGGTCCATTTTGCCAGGCAAGCTCAATCGAGCACAGATAAAGTATTTCAAATGATTTGTAATTGTATTTGAACCCAGGTCTGGTGTGGGTGGGCTTCAGAGAGCAGTTGGAGAGACATATAGTGGGATGCAGGGGGATATTACGATGCAGTGATGAGCACCACTCTGCAGTTACACAGCACTGCAGATACCAGCTGGGCTGATAAAAACACAGGCAAAAACCGCCTGAATATGCCTCTCAGACTGACGCACTAATACGGGTCTCTGAGAGAAGTGAGGATGGCAAGATGTCTGAGTGTGTGACAGAGAAACTGGGGGAGGGGGGTTGAGGGAGGGAGAGAGAGAGAGAAAGAGCGAAAGAAAGAGAGACCAAGAGAGAGAGAGAGAGAGAGGGAGCGAAAGAGAGCGATAGCACAAGAGAGGGGTGGGGGGGGCGAGAGAGCGACTTGGCTTGTAAAACCTCTATCACCCACTGTCCCAGATGACCTCTATAGCTGAGAATTGACACACACACACCTTCTGAATGAAAGAGTAGAGGCAACTTTACACCTTTACACCTTTACAGAGAGGGTTCACAAAACCAGACCCCACACAGAAAGGCGGATGAGAGGCGGAGGCAATCACTATCTCTTCCTCACTTACAGAAGACACAGCTAGCTAATCAATGCCTGTCTCTTACATAATACTGTTCAGCAGTGGTGGCTGGTGACTTGGACAATTAAGGAGGATGGAAGATCAATGATATAGACAACAAACTGTTTCATAAATCGTCAAAGACAAATTATTTTAACCTAAAACATTTAACAAAGATATTTAAGGTCAAACATTATGGGGAATGGGAATGAGAGCACTATTTCCACAGTGGAAGGGATCACGGCAGGGATTGAATGAGGGTATTGCGCATGAGTTGAGGTGTTTAGAGGCTTGACTTCAGTGCAGGACAGGGGTTGAGGTGTTCAGAGGCTTGACTTCAGTACAGGACATGAGTTGAGGTGTTTAGAGGCTTGACTTCAGTGCAGGACAGGGGTTGAGGTGTTCAGAGGCTTGACTTCAGTGCAGGACAGGGGTTGAGGTGTTTAGAGGCTTGACTTCAGTGCAGGACAGGGGTTGAGGTGTTCAGAGGCTTCAGTGCAGGACAGGGGTTGAGGTGTTCAGAGGCTTCAGTGCAGGACAGGGGTTGAGGTGTTCAGAGGCTTCAGTGCAGGACAGGGGTTGAGGTGTTTAGAGGCTTCAGTGCAGGACATGGGTTGAGGTGTTCAGAGGCTTCAGTGCAGGACAGGGGTTGAGGTGTTCAGAGGCTTCAGTGCAGGACAGGGGTTGAGGTGTTCAGAGGCTTCAGTGCAGGACAGGGGTTGAGGTGTTTAGAGGCTTCAGTGCAGGACAGGGGTTGAGGTGTTCAGAGGCTTCAGTGCAGGACAGGCTCACCATGAGGACAGGACAGGATTTGACTGGGAAGACAAAAAACAACAACACAACACAGTTAGTCATAGGAGCTAAGAACGAGTAAGTCCAAGCAAGGATTAAAATCACATTGATGTAAATGTAACAATAACGGGATTGTGTTTGTGTGTGTGTGAATGACTCTACATACAGTAATGAGTGAAAACTGACATGGGCTACTCACAGTGCTTGCAGAGGAAACATTCAATGTGTCAGTGGATTAGAGGACACGTCAGACATGGCTTCAGTTCATGTCAGGAGAGAGTTGACACTGGTAGTGGAGTGGAGTGGTCATCACCTCGCTACACCACTGCACTATACTATACTACACTATACCACACCACTACGCTATACTATACTATTGTACGCCACTATACTATACTGCACCACTGTGCTATACTATACTGCACCACCACACTATACCATACTATACTATGCTATACTTTACTATTGTGCACCGCTGCAGGGAACAGGAGGGGATTTAGCTGTGAATACAAATAGCAGATACATTCAATTACAGCAGTGCCATCATCGGTTTAGGCAACACGTTTTTTCTCCATGAAGTTAAACTCAGACATTTCAGGTCAAATACAGACTGTGCATCTCGCCCACTTGACACATCAAAGTAGCCCAAGATTCACAAAACATTCCTGGAAAAAAAGCCCTGATCATCCTCATACCTGTTGATAACGGAGAACTGCTAGCGACGGCTGATGTCTGTGGTTTCATCCATTTGCCATCCATGCGAAAACAATTGCTGCGTCAACTTTTCTTTCAATCTTACTTTTAATGGATGATTAAATGGAAGCTTTCAAATAATTCTGAATTGATTTGACATTCAATAAAAGACAGTAGAAACTTCCACTTGCTCAACAAGCAAAGCATCGTAATGTGCAATTACCTCTGCAAGCTCTTTGTAGGTGCCCTAGTTAGCGGAACTTCCCGCTCATCATGCCCCTAAAAGCCAACTCTTATATGCCCGAAAAATGTAGAAGTGTCAATAAGCTGCTTGAGCCCATACCTGTTTCTTCTTACCTTCTCGTTGTGTTAGGCAATGTGAATATGCAGACCTTCGTCAATTACATGATTGATTAAACCTTTTCCCAGAACCTTGAATCTGTTGTGGGCAATGAAGGGGTTCTTCAACAAAACAAATCACTACGTTGTTGTTAGCGTTAGCTGTCAATTCTGACGGAGAGAACTGAACTCCGATAGAAGCAAGGGTCATCAAAATTGTTAAAAGGTTATCAAAACAATTTTAAGAAATTAAACATTGGACAATGGAGGAAGACACTCCAAATATTTTGTATTTTTATAATCCAGCAGATATTAAATGAATTATAGCACATTAAACATTTGATTGGCACGGACAATGTTGTGCACGGACAATAATTCAACAATTGTGGCAATAGCAGTATACCTTTGGATTAAAAAACAGCACGCTTGGCTCCAGATTAAACTTTTCTAAACATACTTTAAATTGTTAGCAAGATTAGACATAATATCACTATATTCCGAGTTTTAATTTTTGGAAGTTGATCTCCAATAATTTGTAAATATTTAAACTGTATTAAATTTCAGCCATTACCAGGGTGTGTTCGACAGGTCATTACAAACATTTCCGCGCTCATAACGTTAATGGGGAAAAAACGGCAGGCAAGAGTAGAATGAAAGCAATCAATCCAGTGAGATTTAAGTGACAAGTGACGTTTGCACCCCTCAAACACAGGAAATAGATGGAAATGACAGATTCTCAGGTGGGAGAGGCATGTTAGCAAAGCATATTGAAATAAATGACAGATTCTCAGGGGGGAGAGGCATGTTAGCGAAGCATATTGAAATAAATGACAGATTCTCAGGTGGGAGGGGCATGTTAGCAAAGCATATTGAAATAAATGACAGATTCTCAGGTGGGAGGGGCATGTTAGCAAAGCATATTGAAATAAATGACAGATTCTCAGGTGGGAGGGGCATGTTAGGAAGCATATTGAAATAAATGACAGATTCTCAGGTGGGAGGGGCATGTTAGCGAAGCATATTGAAATAAATGACAGATTCTCAGGTGGGAGGGGCATGTTAGCGAAGCAAATGGAAATAAATGACAGTAACTCGACACAAAAATAAAGTTTTAAAACCAAGAACACATTATATAATCTACCTCCTCCATTTCCTGTAGTTTGAATAAACTAATTCGAATTGAACACAATTCTAAAAATGCTCAACTATCACTGTTCACTATCTCAAACTCAATCTATCCAATAATGTTACCAACTCACCAAGCTTCTAAATCACACATGCATAATATAAGATGCATTCTCTGGTCCTTTGATTGGATGAACAACATGTCAGTTCATACTGCAAAAGTTTTGATTGGTTGGAGGACGTCCTCAGGAAGTCTTCATAATTACCATGTAGGTCTATATAAGGGGATGAGGAGCACGAGCCTCCTAGGGTTTGTTTTGAAATCAATATAGCCAGAGGAGAACGGAAAATAGCTGTCCTCCCACTACACCATGTTGCTACCGTAGAGGGTGCTGTTGAGACTACTGTAGACCATTGCAAAAATGAGTTTTAATCAGGTATTTGGTGACATGTGAATATATTTAGTATAGTTTTACCTAAAAATAATACATTTTTTAAGGGAGGCACTCCTCTGAGGTGCCTCCACTGCTGTACAGAGGGCACCGTTATATAGACACAAGACATATTGCAAAAATGTGTTTTAATCACGTATTAGGTGACGTGAATATATTTAGTATAGTTGTATCTGCATCAGAGTGTGAAAAGCTGTAATCAAGACAAAGGTTGGCAACTTTGAAGAATCTCAAATATAAAATATATTTTGATTTGTTCAACCCTTTTTATGTAACTGCATGATTCCATATGTGTTATTTCATAGTTTTGATGTCTTATTCTACAATGTAGAAAATAGTAAAAATGGACCACAGGAATGAGTAGGTGTGTCCAAACTTTTGACAGGTACTGTATATATTGATCTCCCATATATATATTTTTCCTTGTTTATTTTCCCCTAACCCTACCACCCCTCCCCTAACCCTACCACCCCTCCCTTAATTGGAGTAAACTAAAGGACAACAACACTTAGGCTTCTACTTCCAGCTTATGCATACTATGTATATTTTATGGACACAGTATATTTTAAATGAGTTATCTTGATGTTTTTAGTCCCACCGTTCAGCTCCCATCTGTCTCTTAACAACATCCATATTGGATTTCTATTTGCCATATATTTTTCAACTGTGCTGTGATGTTTCACAAAGGTTTTGAACCTTTCTGTTCTCAAATCAAAACCCCAGACCTGCTGTTTTCAACTCTCTAGAGGCAGTCCCCAGTCCACCTGGCCGTGCTACCTGTCCCAGACCTGCTGTTGTCAACTCTCTAGAGGCAGTCCCCAGTCCACCTGGCCGTGCTACCTGTCCCAGACCTGCTGTTGTCAACTCTCTAGAGGCAGTCCCCAGTCCACCTGGCCGTGCTACCTGTCCCAGACCTGCTGTTTTCAACTCTCTAGAGGCAGTCCCCAGTCAACCTGGCCGTGCTACCTGTCCCAGACCTGCTGTTTTTAACTCTCTAGATGCAGTCCCCAGTCCACCTGGCCGTGCTACCTGTCCCAGACCTGCTGTTGTCAACTCTCTAGAGGCAGTCCCCAGTCCACCTGGCCGTGCTACCTGTCCCAGACCTGCTGTTTTCAACTCTCTAGAGGCAGTCCCCAGTTCACCTGGCCGTGCTACCTGTCCCAGACCTGCTGTTGTCAACTCTCTAGAGGCAGCAGGAGTGGTAGAGATACTCTGAATGATCAGCTATGAAAAGCCAACTGACATTTACTCCTGAGGTGCTGACTTGCTGCACCCTCGACAACTACTATTATGTTACTACTATTATTTGACCATGCTGGTCATTTATGAACATTTGAACATCTTGGCCATGTTCTGTTATAATCTCCACCCAGCACAGCCAGAAGAGGACTGGCCACCCCACATAGCCTGGTTCCTCTCTAGGTTTCTTCCTAGGTTCTGGCCTTTCTAGGGAGTTTTCCCTAGCCACCGTGCTTCTACACCTGCATTGCTTGCTGTTTGGGGTTTTAGGCTAGGTTTCTGTACAGCACTTTGAGATATCAGCTGATGTACGAAGGGCTATATAAATACATTTGATTTGATTTTGATTTGATTTGATGCAACAGATCAGAACATTTAGCTTGAAACGTTGATAAATGATTTCTTCACATTATAAGTGCAGCAATGAGCACATGGCAGTTGGATATAAGAGCGAATGTTCCATTAGTGGAAAACACCGTTATCAAAAGTGGCAAATGCAATTATGCATTTAATGATTTATTATAAAGGTGCATTTTAATGGTGAAAATTATCTTCCCCAAACTTGAAACTCACGCGTTACTTATTAAGTATGCCAGTTAGGCTTTACACCCATTGTAAAGCAGATTAATGTGCTTCATTTTAATAAGTTATTTGGCCACTTTAGTTGTAATACAAACCTTATTAAAACATTTAGGCCTATGGGCTAGGCTACATGAGGTGTGCGACTAAGATTCATTGTATTGTTTCTTATGCTGGGCATCATGTGATAATATATCATTCAGAAGTGATAGGCTAATATTGTCACCCATCATACTATTCTTGATTTAATTTTGTCTTTACATATGTGTGACATTTGTATTTATTTAGAATGAATCGTTATCATGCACCTGTATGGAAACAGGAGCAGTGGGAAAAATACATGTCATCTATACACTTAAATAGTGACTGGAGGACGCTTTTCCCCCTGGTTCATTATCATGCCAGCCAGGTAGGCTATACACCTGTTGTAAATATAAGCAATGTGCTTAATATTAGGAAAGTTGAGAAATAAATATACTAGGCCTAGACTATAGAAACCTGATTATTTTTAGTAGAGGCCATCACTGTGTTTTCTCACTCAATTGCATAGCCTATTGAGATGTTGCGCAACATGAGCTCATGGGATCTCATGAAGTGTTCCATTTTTGAATACATTTGCATTGATGTCAGAGTGATTAGAGGGACAATAGAGCGCCCAGTACCAGGCAGTTAGCAAGTTTGGTAGGCTACTAATGACCGTCAGCAGCATCAGAGCTTGGAGAAGCCTAATTACCGTGACTAAACGGTCACGTGGAATTTGACTGCCTTCATGACTCGTGACCGCCGGTGTGGCGGTAATACGGTCACCGTAACAGCCCTAGTTACACAGAGAGTATGAAAGAAAACCTTTAAATGGCCGGAAAGAGAAAGGGAGCAGAGGATAGAGAAAGAGAAAGAAAGAAAGAACTATACTATGCTATACCCTAAACTCAGTGACTCCTAAGTCAAACCCAGTCACCTGGCACAAACCGCCACCAGCCATGTCATCCATAACCTCCTGCTGACAGTGACACCCACACCACCTCATCTTAAGCTTGGCACTTTATGCCCTTATTATAAGACACAGAGAGTAAAGCTAAGTCCCAAATGGCACAATTCCCTTTAAAGTACACTACTTTTGACCAGGACGCAGCTGCAGAGAGCAATATGTACGTGCTTCATCATCGCTTTATTAACATTTAAAACATTAGCCAGCTCAAACAATGTCTCATCCTATTGTATTTGTCCCCTGTGACCCCAGTGCTACCTCACAGAAATATAGAGAGGACACTGGGTTCAAATGGGTGCATCTCAAGGAGTTGAAGTTCGTTTTGCCATCCTGTATCACCTACCGCATCAGCCCCTTGGGTGAGTGACTGTGTGAGTGATAGGTGACAGCAATATGGCGTCAGCCCTAAGATTGATTGACTCTTACCTATCAAGCCCCCCTCCCTATTTTTCCAGGTCAGTGGGAATAAAGGACAAAACGCCATTTCACTTCAAAGAAACACTGTATAGCCTCGTTAAAACTATGATTCTGATCTCATGGATCATCAGTCCTTGCATCAACAGCTCCGTCTAGGAACCCCCATCCCATAGCTGTTTACCAAAAGAGAAATAAAAGAGTGGCAGGGAAAGCTTTGTTGTTGTTTGAATCCCAGATTGCCCCTTTAAAGACCATTTCCCTGCCGTTCACATGGATCACAGTCACGGTTATCACTGAGGATGTCGACACAAGTGTAAATTACTTTTAAAAGTCAAGTGCAATGCCCGGCCAGGGCATATCAGTTGGAATGAAGGGACTTGTTAGTGTAACAGTATAGCTTCTGTCCCTCTCCCTGCCCCAACCTGGGCTTGAACCAGGGACCCTCTGCACACAGACAACAGTCACCCACGAAGCATCGTTAACCATCGCTCCACAAAAGCCACGGCCCTTACAGAGCAAGGGGAACCACTACTTCAAGGTCTCAAAGCGAGTAAGGTCACCAATTGAAACGCTATTAGCGCACACCACCGCTAACTAGCTAGCCATTTCACATCGGTTACAATCACCCCCCTTTTGACCTCCTCCTTTTCCACAGCAACCAGTGATCCGGGTCAACAGCATCAATGTAACAGTATAGCTTCCGTTCCTCTCCTCGCCTTGAACCAGGGACCCTCTGCACACATCAATAGCTGACACCCACGAAGCATCGTTACCCATCACTCCACAAAAGCCGTGGCCCTTGCAGAGGGAGTCACCGATTGAAACACTATTAGCGCGCACCACCGCTAGCTAGCTACCCATTTCACATCAGTTACATTAGGACTAATCCTATGTAGGAATGTTGGGACTAGTCCCATGACAGTGACTCATCTGAGAATGGTCACAGGGTCAGTGGGAATGAAGGACAGGAAGCATTTTAAGACTGTTTGGACCAGTCCTATTATATGACAAATCTCTCTCACTTGAGTTAATCACCTCATTATTTTCAGATGATCTCATTTAGCTCTTTCGTAGCTTTGTTAACTGTGTGTGCTTTCTATCCCAGTTCGCTCCTCTCCGTGTAGGCTTTACAGACGCTCCCCACCCCGTGGCTTAAACCCTTCTAATTTAATGTACCCTGCACACACAAACCATGTGGAATTCCTTGTCTCCGGCAGCATTTGGAACTGCCAATATGTTGTCCTTAGGTCCTTACACTTTTTTGGCCCTGACGGAGGGCTACTAATTTCTCCTAAGTGGAGATTTTCTCTTTTGCAGGTTGCACCTACCAGGTGACGTCGAGAGGATCTGAGTCTGCACCACATGCTCTCACTACTGGTGTCTCCCAGGGCTCGGTTCTAGGCCCTCTCCTCTTCTCTCGTCTTCTCTCTTCTCTCTATACACCAAGTCACTCGGCTCCGTCATATCCTCATATGGTCTTTCCTATCATTGCTATGTGAATGACACTGCTTTTCGAATAACACTACTTTTCTCCCTCCCCCATTCTGATACCCAGGTGGCGACACGCATCTCTGCATGCCTGGCAGATATCTCAGCTTGGATGTCGGCCCACCACCTCAAGCTCCAAGGCCTCTCCATCATGGTCGACAAATCCAGGACGAATCCACGGTGTCCCCCTTTCAGAATGAAAAAAAACCCTTGGTGTTACCCTGGACAACACCCTGTCATTCTCTGCAAACATCAAGTTTCAGCTTCAAGTTTTAACGTCTCATGGACAAGTACGGTGAAAAGCCTCTCTTGAAAGCTCTAAACCCAACAATGCAGTAATCAATTACAAAATGTAGTAGTAAAAAACTATAAGGTAGAGCAACAACACGAGAGAGAATAAATAAATAAGAAGAACATGAGAAGTAAGCATACTATATACATGGTCAGTTCCAGTAGCGTATTTACAATGTCCAGGGATACTGAAGTGATAGCGGTAGATACACTATACTGTACGTACAAAGGTATGTGGACACCACTTCAAATTCCTGGATTCGGCTATTTCAGCCACAGCCGTTGCTGACGAGCGTATAAAACCAAGCACACAGCCATGCAATCTCCATAGACAAACATTGGCAGCTGAATGGCCTTAATGAAGAGCTCAGTGACTTTCAACGTGGCACCTTCATAGGTGCCAACTTTCCAACAAGTCAGTTCGTCAAATTTCTGCCCTGCTAGAGCTGCCCCATCAACTTTAAGTGCTGTTATTGTGAAGTGGAAATGTCGCAAAGTGGTAGGCCACACAAGCTTACAGAACGGGACCACCGAGTGCTGAAGTGCGTAGCACGTAAATATCGTCTGTCCTCAGTTGCAACACTCACTACCTAGTTCCAAACTGCCTCTGGAAGCAATGTCAGCATAAGAACTGTTCGTCGGGAGCTTCATGAAATGGGTTTCCATGGCCGAGCAGTCGCACACAAACCTAAGGTCACCATGCTCAATGTCAAGCGTCGGCCGGAGTGGTGTAAAGATCGCTGCCATTGGACTCTGGAGCAGTGGAAATGCGTTCTCTGGAGTGATGAATCCCGCTTTACCATAAATCTGAGTTTGGCGGATGCCAGGAGAACGCTACCTGTCCGAATACATAGTGCCAAGTTTGGTGGAGGAGGAATTATGGTCTGGTGCTGTTTTTCATGGTTTGGGCTAGGACCCTTAGTTCCAGTGAAGGGAAATATTAACACTACAGCATAGAATGACATTCTAGATGATTCTGTGAGTCCAACTTTGTGGCAACAGTTTGAGGAAGGTCCTTTCCTGCTTCAGCATGACAATGCCCCGTGCACAAAGAGAGGTCCATACATATTTTTTTTCTGAGATTGGTTTGGAAGAACTTGACTGGTTTGCACAGAGCCCTGACCTCAACCCCATCGAACACCTTTGAGATCAATTGGAACGCCGACTACGAGCCAGGCCTAATCGCCCAAAATCAGTGCCCGACCTCACTAATGCTCTTGTGGCTGAATGAATGCAAGTCCCCGCAGCAATTTTCCAACATCTAGTGGAAAGCCTTCCCAGAAGAATGAGACTGTTATAGGAGCAAAATGGGGACCAACTCCATATTACAGTGTTTTTGGATTGCTAAAATTAAAAGTAGTACACTATTAGCAAAACCTTACACTCAAGAAGCAAAACATCAGCCCATATTTGCACAACTATAAGCACATTGTCAACCTCACACTTGTTGCAAACTCTACACACAGTGATTTGCAAAACACTAAACACTTAACATACATTACACACAAACATCTATCATGTCACGTCCTTGCAATACCAAAGCACTGACTGTCAGATTACCACACCGTCCAACCAATTGGTTCAACACAGTCATCAGGTGTGCAAACACTCGTTTGCTTAATTGTAGACATACCAATCAGGTGTATAAGCACTATAAAAAGCAGCAGGTGAGTTCATCAGTCTTCAAGCACAATGGAAAGAGTCAGAGAAAGAGTGAGACGAGGAGGAGAACGAGGAGGACGAGGAGGAGAACGAGGAGGAGGAGGAAGGGGAGGAAGAGGAAGACAAGAAGGTGCTCAAAGAGGACCGAATCTGACAAATGAGATCCGCGCAACACTGGTTGACCACGTTGTCAACCACGGCCTGACGCTGAGGGAGGCTGGACTGCGAGTACAGCCAAATCTAAGCCGATACACAGTGGCAAGTGTGATGAGAACATTTCGACTGGAAAATAGGTATTGTAAAAATATCATATCAAAAACATCTGCACAGTTTTAGTAACTGCTTACAGTACTGTATTCAGTGCATAGAATACAGTGCATAATCAGCACTTCTGTTACCTTTTCCTGTGAAATTACTGTACTATTGTATACTGGGTTTTTTCTACGTCGGATTGAGGGTCAGGGACGACAAGGGGGAAGGCCTCCTATGTTCACAGAACAGCAAGAGAGGGAGATAGTAAACATGGTTTTGGCCAACAATGCTATAACACTTAAGCAGCTCCAAGCTAACATTGTCAATAACCACGCCATTTTCAACGATATCCATCAGGTCTCAACATCAACACTGCCACGCATCCTAAAGAAACAACATATTCAAATGAAGCAAATTTATCGAGTGCCTTTCGAGCGCAATTCCGAAAGGGTGAAACGACTGTGGCATGATTATGCAGAGGTATGTATTCACTTTAGCAGTGTGATCTTGCATACTGTCTCATAATCTTTTACTGTAATATGTATACTAGATCTACACTGAACTACACAATTTTGCCTGCCACTGTTTTTCAGAGAGTTTTACGAATGGATGGAGAGGAGATCCAGCATGAGTTCATTTACGTAGATGAGGCTGGGTTCAACCTGACGAGAACACGAAGGAGGGGAAGAAACATCATTGGCCACAGGGAAACGTGGGGGTAATATAACACTCTGTGCAGCCATTACACAGAATGGGGTCCTCCACCGCCATGCCCATACGGGCCCTTACAACACAGCACTCATACTTACATTCTTGGACCAATTGCACAACATAACAGCAGCAAATCACATCGATCATATGCAATACATTGTTGTCTGGGACAGTGTCTTTCCACCGCTCTGCTCTGGTTCAGAACTGGTTTCAGCAACATCCACATTTCACCGTCCTATATCTTCCACCATACTCTCCATTCCTCAACCCTATAGAAGAGTTTTTCTCGGCATGGCGGTGGAAGGTATATGATCTCCGTCTCCAGGCTGAGGTACCCCTCATCCAAGCCATGGAGGAGGCCTGTGACCAGATGGAGGTAGCAGCAATGCACGGATGGATTCGTCATTCAAGACGTTTCTTTCCAAGGTGTCTTGCTAATGACAACATTGCCTGTGATGTTGATGAAATTCTCTGGCCAGATCCAGCCAGATCCAGCCAGATCCAGCCAGATCCAGCCAGATCCAGCCAGATCCAGCCAAGAGACAATGTCTTATTTTTTTATATATTTTTTAAAAAAAACTTAAAATACGTAAAGTGACGTTTCGTTACAGTATTATGAATCTCCATGTCAACATTTTGGGCGTGTTGAGAAATAAATGAGTTTCTTCAGTCTGCAACATTGGTCTTGTGTAGTGTTTGGTGAATTGACATTATATTTGTACTTTGTTGATAGTAGCCTACTCTAATCATAGGGAAGTAGAAGTGCTAAAAGTGTTTTAGGTTTATCACAGCAGAGTGTAACTCGTGCAAACAGAGTATAGTAATGTGAAACGTGTGTGTTTCACATGGTAACAAAGTGTGGTTTTTAAAAAGAAGTGTATAGTTTTTACAAAAGTGTTTAATTTTGCAAAGGATCTGTAGTGTTTTGCTAATTGGGTGTGTGGTTGTGCTAATTGTGTGTAGTGTTTTGAAAACACGGGCCCTGTTTTGAAAATCGTGCTTAAGCAATCCAAAAAAACTGTAATGCCCATGATTTTGGAGGTGTCCACATACTTTTGGTTGTGTGTGTGTGTGTGTGTGTGTATATATATAGGGGTAAGGTGACTAGGCATCAGGGTATATGGTAAACAGAGACTCACTCCTGTAGGTTCATGGTCTACAACATCTGTAGAGTACAACCCTTCCTCACACAGGAAACAGCGTAGGTCCTAATCCAGGCTCTTGTCAACTCCTGTCTAGACTACTGCAACTCTCCATTGGCTAGGTTCTCTGCTTGTGCAATCAAACCCCTGCAACTTATCCAGAACACCGCAACACACCTAGTGTTCAACCTTCCCAAGTTCACTCTTGTCACCCACTCCTCTGCACACGCCACTGGCTACCAGTCTAAGCTCGCATCCACTACAAGACCATGTTGCAAAGAGTATCTTAAATGAATCCCACGGTGAGCACTGCTAAATGACTCAAATGGAAACGCAAACATTATTATGATGACTCTGATAGACCCAGGGTTAGAGTGACCCCATTTTCCTGCAGGTCCATGTGCCTCCAGGTCACTGTGACCCAACTGAAACACAGATTGACTGACTGTTCTGTGCACAGTTGTATGTGTCTCAAATTGCACCCTATGCTCCTTGGAACAAAGTAGTGCACTATATAGGGCATATGGGTGCCATTTGGGACGAATCCTCTGACTCTCAGAGTGTAGTGTTTGCATGCAAATGAACTCATAACTTCAGCAGTTTGTACATTAGCTGTAATTTTCTCATCTGTGTCAGTATAACAACATGTAAAGAGAACACGGGGGCAATAGTCACATGGGCAATTATCTGCATTTACAATTCTACTGTATCTGAACTGTCTACATATATATATATATATATAGAGAGAAATACTACTGTCATCTACATATAAATACAGTATGTTTTAGATAAACAGTACATCAAACTGAAGGTTCATAGATCAGGTACAGGGCTTCCGAGTGCTGAACAGAGTGGCCTTGTGCTTTCCACCTGATCCTAATACCTTCATGAAGGAACAAGTTGTTTGATCTGCTCTCCTCCCTTTCCATCAAGCCAAGGGGCTAACACTGCAGCCTCCTCCTGTGCTAGACGTATTACACCTGGCTTCGAATAGTATTTTCTCCCCTTAAAATACTTTGAGCATTTGAATGAGGCTGCCTGCCTGCCTGCAGTTCATTTGCAATGGTTCCATTGCGCCAGACATGCTCAATCAAGCACAGATGAAGTATTTGTGACAAACCAGATTTAAACTCAGGTACTATTTGATCGACTCTCCTGACACATCTATTCTCTCAGTGTGTGTGTGTATGTGTGTGTGTTTGTGTGCATGTGTGTGTGTATGTGTGTGTATTTGTGTGCATGTGTGTATGTGTGTGTATTTGTGTGCGTGTGCATGTGTGTGTTGCACCTCTCTCCTCTCAGTTTCCCAGCCCCTCCATGTGAACACTGTACCTGTCTAATGTATTCTGTTTCATTCAGCTGCCTCTCCTTTCATCTGGACAGATAAAGGGCCTGGTCTTAGAGCAGTGTTTAAATCAGCATAGTTAAAGCCACAGGACAACAAAGAGGACCGGGGCTCCAGATACATCAACACAATCACAAACTACAAAGACAACAGGGATGGTTAATGAAGGGAGAGTGGGGGACACGTAGCGACTGCCAAATATTAGTTTGGATGGGCGGGGTGGGTGAGGGGGGGGTCTCTCTGTATCTTTGCAATTAGTCTTAATATTAATAGATTTGTAAATATTTAAACGAACACAACAAACACAGACAAACTAGATGGAGAAACCCTCACCGTTTTTTTGCCAGAAGAAAAATGGATGTAGGGTAAGATATATTGCTTTGTGCTGCAGCAACTCTTTACACAGAGCTAGGATTAACAAGCTAACAACTTCAGTTCTCTTTGTCCTTGACACACACACACACACACACACACACACACACACACACACACACACACACACACACACACACACACACACACACACACACACACACACACACACACACACACACACACACACACACACACACACACACACACACACACACACACACACACACACACACACACACACACACCACACACACACACACCACACACACACACACACTGCATAAATCCTGTCCCTGGCTTCAGACCGTACAGTATTTAATAAGGATGGCACCCTATTCCCTATATAGTGCTCTACTTTTGACCAGGCCACATAGAGGCATCCCATAGGGTATTAGTCAAAAGTAGTGCACTATGTAGGGAATAGGGTGCCATTTAGGAGGCAGACAGAGAAACACTCACCTCCCTGCAGAGGTCATAAAGGAATGGACAGAAGGATGGCTAGAGATTTAATGAGACTGTAGGAAGGCAGCCGGGAAGAACCAGACTGCATCCCCAATGGGACTGCATCCCAG
>NW_024609619.1:0-25000 GCF_018296145.1 Oncorhynchus tshawytscha | reverse complement strand
AACACCTGTCTTTAAACAACTGTCCTTAATCACCTGTCTTTATACACCTGTCTTTAACTGTCCTTAAACTCCTGTCTGTAAACACCTGTCCTCTCTGTACGTCCTCTCATTCCAGTATGATGCACAGGTGACAGAGGAACAATGACAATGACCATATGAGTTGACAAGGCAATGCAAACAGATTTGGGACCAGGCTAAGACAGGGGTCATGGAGTAGAAGACTAGAGACCAGAGGACAAAAGCCAACAGAAGTCCCCACTATAAGGGATGTTTTTTCCCCTATTCTTTCACTTCATAGCTCCTTCCCTCTCCCTGATTAGTTTTCAGTATCAGGGGACGCAAATGGGGGTATCCTGACAGCCCATCGATCAAAGTCTGAGCTCCAATCTGTGTGACGCTAACGCAGGTGTCTGTAATTGTAGTCTATTCAGCATACTCACACATATACACACAGGAGTGTGTAGGCATACACACACAGATACACACTGGCCATGGCCAAAATCTGGCTTGTGTAAATGTGTGATTTCAGAAACATAACGAGCTCTGACTGGGAAAGTCACAGAAGTCGTAGCTCTAGGACGATGCCTGAGTTTATGACTTGTTATTTTTTTTAGTTGGGTGACAGTTTAAATCGATTTTCCCCAGTTGGATAAAAACAAGTTCTGAGTTCCCTGTTGTCTTGTACAGCTTCATATGAACCAGGAAGGAACTTCTGTAGCCCCACCCAGTGACCTTTCGTGTTGTTGTTTTGGCTAATGTTAGCTAAGTAGCTAGCATTTGGAATTATGTATTTGGAGTAAACATGAGTGTACCGTAGGCCTACGCATGAATCAATTGAAGAGTCCCCTGTTTCACTGTGGGTGTATTCACAAGGAACCAAACGGAGGCAAGCTGCCCAAAATGGGAAAGTTTAATTTTCATTAAATAACATTTTGCTATGGTGTGTACACTCTTAGGGAAAAAGGGTTCCAAAAGGGTTTTCAGATGTCCCCATAGGAGAATCCTTTTGGGATCCAGGTAAAACCCTTTTTGGTTTCAGTTACAACCTTTTTTCCCACTGTGGAAAGGGTTCTTCATGGAACCAAAAGTGATTTTATATGGAACCAATAAGGGTTCTTCAAAGGCTTTGTGTGGACAGCCGAATAATCCTGTTAGGTTCTAAATAACAACTTTTATTTCAAGAATGTACTAATGAATACAACCCATTATTCTCACTGAATCCAGTGGTTGACTTGACAGGAATAGGTGCCAGTTCTATTTACATTGAGATGCAGGAGCTCCACAATACTGTTGAGCTAATAAGAGATGCAGGAGCTCCACAATACTGTTGAGCTAATAAGAGGTGCAGGAGCTCCACAATACTGTTGAGCTAATAAGAGGTGCAGGAGCTCCACAATACTGTTGAGCTAATAAGAGGTGTAGGAGCTCCACAATACTGTTGAGCTAACAAGAGGTGCAGGAACTCCACAATACTGTTGAGCTAACAAGAGGTGCAGGAACTCAAGCAGTAGAACATTTGAGGTAGTCAGCTCCAGTGAATACTTCAACATCAAATGACCGTACTGTACATGTCCGGGCATGTTGAACAAAGCACAAACAAAGGACTTGAGTGTTTTGAACAGCACACTGGAGTTTCTAGAAACAAACATCTAACGTACTGTATTCATCTCTCCCTCAATCCCTGTGTGACCCTTTCTAATTGTTGAAGAGCAATTGTCTTTCATGAGAGTGTGCACTAAACTGGAGCATTCAGTTATCAGGAGCAATTATCAAGTATGTCATTGAATTGCAACTTGAAAACTCACTTAAACTCGTGAAGAGCACTTATTCTATCAGACGTCAACTGTGTCTCAGTTTAATTTCCACTTCCTCGATCTAGCCCAACAGGGACAATTTCTCAATTGTGATACTGGCCTGGACAGATGAAATGTTAGTTACAGAAAGTTGATGGACTGTTGCAGGAAATGTATACAATGAGTTTTACAGGAATTGGAGCGTTCCAATAATCACATCTTCTTCCTGTTGTGTCCATGGGCTAGAGAGAGAACAAGTCATTTCCTCTCAAATCCATGAAGAGAAATGAACAAGTACACACTTTGGAAAAAAAGAGAGAGAATTGGGACGCAACCCTGGTGAGATAAAGTTCTAACACTGTAGCTGTGAAACCAGTGAGGTTTGAAGTAGTCACAGTTTATGGATGACAAATAACTGTTGGCAGTCTGCTCAAGCTTCCTATCTGTTCATAATAAAAAATGCTGAGTCATCTCTTCAATACAGACAACTTTAATCAGAGCGTTACAGAGCAACTAGACAGGAAGTGAAAAGACAACCATAAGATCCATTGTAATTATTGACAATAGTCTTTTATGACAAATGAGTAGTAGAACGTTCAGAGGAAAAAAGAGAACGGGATCGGTGAGGGAACGACTGCAAGAGTGTAATAACAAAAACATCTCAATGTAACAATATTACAATAAGAAGTGATGTATACATCTCAATGTAACAATATTACAATAAGAAGTGATATATACATCTCAATGTAACAATATTACAATAAGAAGTGATGTATACATCTCAATGTAACAATATTACAATAAGAAGTGATGGTGATATATACATCTCAATGTAACAATATTACAATAAGAAGTGATGGTGATATATACATCTCAATGTAACAATATTACAATAAGAAGTGATGGTGATATATACATCTCAATGTAACAATATTACAATAAGAAGTGATGGTGATATATACATCTCAATGTAACAATATTACAATAAGAAGTGATGGTGATATATACATCTCAATGTAACAATATTACAATAAGAAGTATGATGGTGATATATACATCTCAATTTAACAATATTACAATAAGAAGTGATGGTGATATATACATCTCAATGTAACAATATTACAATAAGAAGTGATGGTGATATATATATCTCAATGTAACAATATTACAATAAGAAGTGATGGTGATATATATATATCTCAATGTAACAATAAGAAGTGACGGTGATATATACATCTCAATGTAACAATATTACAATAAGTAGAGTGGTTTAGAAGTTCCTTTACTTTCATGGACTTCAGACGAGTACAGAACTACAGTGAAACAGCTATAGCGCAGCTACTACCAGTCTTTGGTATCAGGATTCTCTTTGGTAGTCACTACAAGGGTCAAGTCTGGCCAGGGACCTGATGGAGCTTGGCACTTGTGGGTTTGAATTTCCGCTAGGACAACCCATACAAAAATGGATAAAAGCATCTGCTAAATGGCATATATTATGTAGTATTTTGTGGAGCTGAGGGAAGCTCACCACCTGCTCAGGGACTATATAGGATAGACATAACCCTTTTGGCTACCCCTGGGTTGTATTCATTAGGCACCAAATGGAAGAAAATGGACTGAAAAAGGGAGGGACTATCTGGACTTGTCCAATAAGAATTAGTTTTTGTTTCTTCGTTGTAAAACATATTCCAACATCACATGCCCTAGTGAATACGAACCTCATACATTTACAGAAATGTTGATTTGATTGAAGTGCCATGTCCCAGTCCTTCAGATGAAGGTAGTACAGTCAGGTCAAATTAATATCAAATGCGTTTGTAGACGTAGATGATTTTGTTGCAGTTGGGACAGCTGTGATTCACGTCTTTACATGAGTCTACACAGAAAGGGATGGCGCAGCATGGCCAGCACCTAGAGGGTAAACAGTGGAATTAATGAATTCTCTGTCAAAATGGTACCCTATTCCATAATGCACTAATTAAAGGTATGCCTATAGGCTTTAGTTGAGAGGGCTAACACTTGTGTGGTGCACGGGTTTCCTACCCCAGTCGGTCATATACACAGCTATACTACAGCATAGCATTACAGAATGATTTCTCTCACCCAACAATGAAGAGGCCACCACAGATGAGCCAGGCGAGCAGGCCAGGGTTGGTCTCTGTCTTGGTGACCACGTGCTGCTGGCAGTGGGGACACATGGTCGAACCTCCGACCTCCATCAGGCTAGGAGTCATTATTACCTGGGTCACTAAGGAGAGAGAGAGACAAGGTTAGGAGACATTATTACAAGGGTCACTGAGGAGAAAGAGGGAGAGACAAGGTTAGGAGACATTATTACAAGGGTCACTGAGGAGAAAGAGAGAGAGACACAAGGTTAGGAGACATTATTACAAGGGTCACTGAGGAGAAAGAGAGAGGGAGACAAGGTTAGGAGACATTATTACATGGGTCACTGAGAGAGAGACAAGGTTAGGAGACATTATTACATGGGTCAGTGATGAGAGAGACAATGTTAGGAGACATTATTACATGGGTCACTGATGAGAGACAATGTTAGGAGACATTATTACATGGGTCACTGAGAGAGAGACAAGGTTAGGAGACATTATTACATGGGTCACTGAGGAGAGACAATGTTAGGAGACATTATTACATGGGTCACTGAGGAGAGACAATGTTAGGAGACATTATTACATGGGTCACTGAGAGAGAGACAAGGTTAGGAGACATTATTACATGGGTCACTGAGAGAGAGACAAGGTTAGGAGACATTATTACATGGGTCACTGAGGAGAGACAATGTTAGCAGGCATTATTACATGGGTCACTGAGGAGAGACAATGTTAGGAGACATTATTACATGGGTCACTGAGGAGAGTCAAGGTAACCAAGTTCCACACCAATTTCCATTTTTTTCATGATTATTTTTCCTAACATTTCCCAATCTTTTATGTTTTTCTTCTTCTGTCCATCTTTCTTTTCTTGCCTCTTCCCATGTCATTTGTCTCTCACTTTCCGTCCATCCTTCTTTACAACTTTAAAAGGGGCACCGATGTGACACGGATTGTAGCGTAATTGAAGAGAGTAATGTAAAAGGAACTGTTTAGTGGATCATGAATACAACTTAAATTTCCCTTATCTAGAACGACAGAAATAAATATGTGAAAGTCAATGCTGACACCTGGTGGTCTGCTGAGTACAACTGCACTTTATAAACTTTCTACACACATGCGCAAGTGCACACACACACAAACACAGTTGAATTGCACTTCCGGAATAGTAGCCCAAAGAGAATCAAATAACCTTCCCTTTCTAAAGACTAAATATTTACTCAGGCATCGTTTTGTTCTGCTAAACAGTTCTCCACAGCAGATAAGGTTATTTCCTTTGAACCAGTTTAATGTAGAATATTAACCTGGTCGCAGACCTATTTGTGCTCATTGTGACAATTACAGCAATGGCGTTGTAGATTGCACATCTGGGACCAATGCTAGTCGAGTCTGCCTGAGAGCTGAGGAAGGAAAGCTGATCCAGGATCAGAGACCATTCATTCCCACCAGTCTGCTACACATCTTAGAGCGCCTCCAAATCAAATCAATCATGATTGGCTGGCACTTCTCTGGCACAGCACAATAACATCAGTGTTAGAGAAGGGTCACAACCCAAATGGGTGAGAGAGTGTCTCAAATGGCACTCTGTACCCTATATAGAGCACTAGTTTTGACCAGGGCCCATCGGCCCACTATAAAGGGAATAGGGTTCCATTTGGGATACAAGTCAGAGAGGAAAAGCCTCGTCCAAAACATGGATGGAAACATTAACTGGATATCTTATGAATGGATGCACAGATTTTGCTTTCTGAACTTTGCATTATGCAACATCATATCCCCTAGTTTCCTGGAGTAGCTCTGACAGAGATCCTGTAACTTCGTATCCCCTGGTTTCTCAGAGTAGCTCTGACTGAGACATTATTTAACTTCAAATCCCCTGGTCTCCTGGAGTAGCTCTGACTGAGACATTATTTAACTTCAAATCCCCTGGTTTCTCAGAGTAGCTCTGACTGAGACATTATATAACTTCATATCCCCTGGTTTCTCAGAGTAGCTCTGACTGAGACATTATGTAACTTCATATCCCCTGGTTTCTCAGAGTAGCTCTGACCATTATGTAACTTCATATCCCCTGGTTTCTCAGAGTAGCTCTGACTGAGACATTATATAGCTTCATATCCCCTGGTTTCTCAGAGCAGCTCTGACTGAGACATTACGTAACTTCGTATCCCCTGGTTTCTCAGAGCAGCTTTAGATACAGTTTATAGATATTCTGGGAGTTTTTTTCCAGTATTTCCCTTTCCTTTCTCATTCCGGAAAATGCTGTTTAATTCTTTCCATGAGTTCCTGTTCCCGCCCACCCCTCCTGTCCAGGACCTTCCTGTACAAGCAGGCACTGCTCAGACTGCCCACACAGAGAGACTGAATATGTTCACATTTTCATATGAATGCGCTGTGGCGGGCAACCGGACAAAACAATACTGTTTCAGTCTGAACTATGTTCAGCTATTGTTGGAGTTTGGGTCAATTCCAGGGCAATAATTCTACTCAGGTCACAAGTCATGTCAGGCATTTGGGTTACTCTTCGAGTAAGTTCCTTATTTAGCTTGCATTGACCCCAATTAACCCTTGATTATGTGTGTGTGTGTGTGTGTGGTCCCCACAAGTATAGTAAACAAACCAAAATGTGACCAACTGGGGACATTTTGTTAGTCCCCTCAAGGTCAAATGCTATTTCTAGGGGGTTTAGTGTTAATGTTAGAATTAGTGTTATGGTAAGAATTAGGTTTAGGGTTAGGCGCTAGGGTTAGTTTTAGGGTCAGGGTTAAGAGTTAGGGTTACGTTTGGGGTTAAGTTTAGGGGTTAGGGAAAATAGGATTTTTAATGGGACTGAATTTTGTGTCCCCACAAGGTTAGCTGTACATCACTCTGTGTGTGTGGTGGAAGTGGAAGTATCAACTCACCGACTGGCACCGGTCCACCTGGTCCAGAGGTGTACTGTGGTGGAGGTGTGTACACACCTGCTTGGGGACCTTGAATAGGAGAGTAAGATCCCAATCACAATGTGGTCACAATGCAATGAACATGTTGTTACTATACCACCACGTACTGCGGAATAAGATTGTACCTAGTGGTGGAAATGGACTTGATTAAAGGGAGTTTAACATTTAAGGGAGTTTTACAGTTTTACATAGCGGTTTGCCTTTATTTAGATATTGTTTTCTTACCACGAAAGCAGTCTGTTGTTGAAGGTTGCTTGCTCAGACTCCTTTCAAGGTAAGGAAAAAAATGGTCTAAATATGTAACATTGCTGAACTATCATTTTAACTGGGTTAACCCACAAAGGGGGGTCTGGGGGAAAACTGATTCAGATAGTTGCACCATATCATCAACAAAATTCACCCCCAGGGAAATTCATTTCCAGTTCCAATGGGTTCCACCCCATGTTCTTCCCTTGATAAGAGCTTGTTTACATGTCTGGATAAGAGCTGTGATAAATTACTAGAATGTGCATAGCTACATATAATGGTCAGGGTTTATTGTGTGCGTAGGTGTTTGACTGTTTTTCCACACATCTGGCACCACACATTATTGACATTGAAGGGGAGTGTTTCCAAAGTGGTGTTGCAAAATAGTACTTGAAGGAGGAAAGTGTTTGCTGTGCTGTAATCCACAACACAATCAATATGAGTCAAAGGAGGGGAAAGAACACAGAACTTTTGAAACAGTATTTTCAAACTTTATAAGTGCTTGAATGGTTCGGGAGAACTGAAGAAATAGGGTACTTTCCAATGCCTCCATTCTCCACCAGTGTAGCCAAAGAGCAGGACAGACAGACATACAGACAACCGCCAACCAAGCTGTTGTTGTTGTGTGTTCTCACTTGGCTTGGGCTGATTGTATCATATCTACAGTAGTTGCCACAAGGGGCAGAGATCGTTCAATTCATCTCCATAGACCCTAATGTGTATTTTAAAAGAGTTTGTTGTGTGTCCTGTCGTCTTTAAGATGTAGTTGACAATGGCAAAGAAGAAAAAATATAGAAACAAACATTCTAAGCTAGAGGTATTTTTTTGTTGCGAAAATGCTTGGTTCTCACACACAGAATATACAGTAAATCCAGCCTTCTAAAGTACAATATGAACCAGTAGACACTCACCTCCCTGGGAGGGACCAGGCTGGAACCCTGGTTGTGGAGGACCAGGGGAGGCAGGGTATCCGCCTGGGGGCTGGGGGTACAAGCCTGGCTGGGGGCCCTGGCCCGTGGCTATCCCCCCATAGGTCATGGGAGGTCCTGGGTGAGGGGCAGAAGTACCATCCCCGGGATAACCTTTCTCCATCTCGACTGATCTCTACCTGCAATGAGGGAAACTGTTGGTTGTGTTTATTTATTTGTATCCCCATTAGCTTTTGCAGAAGTATCAGCTACTCTTCCTGGGGTCCACAATTAAACAAAAACATGAATAGTAATAAAAAAAACTCTGACACACTGATACCCTACAGAAAGAAACCATCTGTCTGGGCCTCCTGAGTGGTGCAGTGGTCTAAGGCACTGCATCACAGTGCTAGCTGTGCCACTAGAGATTCTGGGTTTGAGACCAGGCTCTGTCGCAGCCGGCTAAGACCGGGAGACCCATGGGGTGGCGTACAATTGGCCCGCCGTCGTGAGGGTTTGACTGGCAGGGATGTCCTTGTCCCCTTCCTCACTAGTGACTCCTGTGGCGGACCGGCCACAGTGCACACTGACATGGTCGCCAGGTGTACGGTGTTTCCTCCGACACATTGGTGTGGCTGGCTTCCGGGTTAAGTAGGCATTGTGTCAGGAAGCAGTACGGCTTGGTTGGGTTGTGTTTCGGAGGATGCAGGGCTCTCGACCTTCACCTCTGCCGAGTCTGTACGAGAGTTACTGTATTTTCTTATCGCTGCAACTACCAATTGTATACCACGAAATCAGGGAGAAAAGGGGTAAAAAGTAAATAAAAATAAATCTGACAATGTTTTTAAGAAGTCCTATGAAACATAATAATAATAATAATAATAATAATAATAAATTGAGCCTATAGACTACATGAAATCAAAAGTTATTTTGTTTGTTAAACACACTTACCCTGACCACTGTCAACAACTATATATGTTATGGTAGGCTAAGAATATAACAGAATAAAATACAAATAATATTTTTCCCACACAGCTTGCATCACGGGAACATGTGGAACCACTGTCATATATCCACATTTCATCTCTTTTTCAACCTCTGCAGGTTTTTGGAGTTGTCTATACGTGATCGAGCAAAATCATGCACTTAATTTAGGCTACATTATTGCATGCCAAATGGTTCTGATCAGTGATAATCAAATAGTATTAGTCACATGCGCGAATACAACCTTACAGTGAAATGCTTACTTACGAGCCCCTAACCAACAATACAGTTTTAAAAAATACAGATAAGAATAAGGAATAAAAGTAACAAGTAATTAAAGATCAGATAGATGAGAAAACAAAGATAAGCTATACCACCTTCACTTATTTGCCCAGCCAGAGAATTAACCAAATATACACACAGAGATTCAGTGAAACAAAATCACATTGATTAAGACAAGTCAAAGGTTGTGTGTCAGTAGTAGGTCTAGGCTACTAAGTGACTGAAGAGGAAAATAATCTATTTGTTAAGCTACATTCGCATGTTGGCAAAATGTTCTGATCATGGGCAATAAATGAGCCAACTTGGCAAGATGATCATGAGCAGCACTCACCTCAACGTAGCTAACATCTCTATTGGCCTATAACCAATATCCAAACGGAGCCTCAGTGAAAAGAAATGAAATCTGAAATGAATTTAATTATTAAGACCAGTCCCCACTCGTCTCAGAGCAGCCCGAAATGGCACTGAAGTTGTTGACCACACGCAGCAGGCTATTGCTTCAATAAAATGTATTATAACAATTGGATGACTTTGGGAGTTTCAGTAAGCAACAATTTGATGCCTTCAATTGCATTAGCCTACTTTTATTCAAATATTTATAACATTCAGTGATATTTATTCCCAAAGTAATTCTTTATGGATCCATCCAGTTGTCGTTATTAAGAAACAGTGCATATGGTGGTGGGCTTTGCGAAGATGGATGAAGTGACATGCCTCGCAAAGTTCAGAAAGGACGATAGTAGTAATGACCACTGCCTAGCAACCATCAATACCTTAAAAATCTTGGCACACCCATCCCTTTAGCAAAATTCAAATAAAATTACTAAAAATATTTAATTTTCATGAAATCACAAGTGCAATATACCAAAACACAGCTTAGCTTGTTAATCCACCTGGCGTGTAAGATTTCAAAAAACCTTTACAGCGAAAGCTATCCAAGCGTTTATGTTAGGACAGCTCTCTCAGCAGACAAAACATTAAACAGCTAGCAGCAAAGTAGATTGGTCACGAAAGTCAGAAAAGCAATACAATTAATCGCTTAAGATCATCCGATGATCTTCGGATGTTTGCACTCACGAGACTCCCAGTTACACAATAAATATTCGTTTTGTTCCATAAAGATTATTTTTATATCTAAAAACCTCCATTTGATTGGCGCGTTTTGTTCAGTAATCCACAGGCTCGTGCAGGTCACGACGGGCAGACGAAAATTCCAAATAGTATCCGTAAAGTTCGTAGAAACATGTGAAACGTTTTTTATAATCAATCCTCAGGTTGTTTTTACAATAAATAATCGATAATATTTCAACCAGACTTTAGCTTTTTCAAGAGGAGAGAGAGAGAAAAGGTCTGCTCCAAGCTGTTGGTGCATGCAAAACACTGGGGACACCCAGCTATGCACTGACGCGATGTGATCATTCTCTCTCATTTTTCAGAATGAAAGCCTGAAACTATGTCTAAAGATTGTTCACACCATGTGGAAGCCATAGGCAAAGGAATCTGGTTGATATCCCTTTAAATGGAGGGAAGGCATGCAATGGAACAGAGAGGTTTCAAAATAACAGCACTTCCTAGTTGGATTTTCCTCAGGTTTTCACCTGCAATATCAGTTCTGTTATACTCACAGACAATATTTTGACAGTTTTGGAAACTTCAGAGTGTTTTCTATCTGCCAATTATATGCATATTCTAGCTTCTGGGCCTGAGAAATAGGCAGTTTCATTTGGGTACGTCTTTCATCCAAACATCAAAATACTGCCCCCTAGTCTCAAAAGGTTATTAACAGTGTAGTGCATGCCAATGCTGCCTCAGCATTATGGCTACATTTCATACTAAGCCATAGGCAGAACTTTAACACAATCATGACTAGGCCAGTTCGCGGAAATAAAAGGCTTTGATACCGGCTACACCTACCAGAAATAGAGAAAAGGTGAAACAAAGTCGGCGGGATGCTAAAGTTGGTGGAAAAATGTATTGGTTTGACAAGGGCAGGGACACAAATTTAAAAAATGATATACAATGATATACAAACAACTAAAGCATAATACGAACAATGCAACTAAAAATGTTGCGTGTGTTAGAGTGCGTCTGTGTGTGCATGTGTTTGTGTGCGTGTCCACAGAGTCCCTGCCGTTCCATATGTTTTTTAATCTGTTTTTCAAAGGTATTTGGCTTTTTGCTTTAGTAATTGGAGATGGATCGATCATGGCTCTGTATAATACTGTGCGTTGCCGTGAATTCATGTTGGACTTGGGGACTGTGAAGAGACCCCTGGTGGCATGTCCTGTTGGTTTGCTGGAGTGATTAACTAACATATTTTATTTTTTAATAACTAATAATTAGTTATTAAACAACTAATTGACCGAAGTTGGTTCACTTTAGTTCTTTTTTTTTGTGAGCCGAACACGTCATTTCTCTAGAGAGAAATTAAATAATGAACGAGAGAAATCTAGTTAAGAATCATGTGGGATGCTGGGCTGAAGGGAGTTTTTATTAAGCAAATATTCAAAGAAATACAGTGCAGAAATGTGGTAATTAACTGTAAAGATCATAATCCATTGCGCCAGTTTTTTTAAAACTCAAAGACAGATCAGAGAGGAAGAGATGAACCAAGTGAGTTTCTATGGGCTTATTTTGGACCTAAATCTTTCACCTGCCTTGCTGCCTTTGGGAAAAATACTCTCATTGTTAGGGCATCATCATACTCTTTTAAGCCTGCTAAATTAAGTTTGATGCACACAGACCACATCAATGAGGAATGTACGACAGGGACAGAGACAGTTTGTGAAAAAGTATACCTTATCTACTTTGACAAACGAGTAAAATGATTGATGTCAGACAGCTCTGCAGCATATAATGCCTTCAGAAACTATTCAGACCCCTTTCTCAACATTTTGTTACTTTACAGTGTTATTCCTCAGCAATCTACGCACAATACACCATAATGACAAAGCGAAAATATATATATTTTTTAAATGTTTGCACATTTATTCAAAATAAAAAAACAGAAATAACTTATTTACATGGGTATTCAGGCCCTTTGCTATGAGACTCGAAATTGAGCTCAGGTGCATCCCGTTTCCATTGATCATTTTTGAGACGTTTCTACAACTTGATTAGAGTCCACCTGTGGTAAATTCAATTGTTTGGACATTATTTGGAAAGGCACATACCAGTCTATATAAGGACCCACTGTTGATATTGCATGTCAGAGCAAAAACCAAGCCATGAATTCCAAGAAATTCATGGCTTGTTGAGACACAGATCTGCAGGGTACCCCTTTGGTACCCCTCTCTGAAGGGTACCAAAAATGTTCTGCAGTATTGAAGGTCCCCAAGAACAGTGACCCCCATCATTTTTAAATGGAAGAAGTTTGGAACCACCAAGACTCCTCATAGAACTGGCCGCCCGGCCAAACTGAGCAATCGAGGGAGAAGGGCCTTGGTCAGGGAGCTCCAGAGTTCCTCTGTGGAGATGGGAGAAACTTCCAGAAGGACAACCATCTCTGCAGCACTCCACCAATCTGGCCTTTATGGTATAGTTGCCAGACGGAAACCCCTCAGCAAAAGGCACATGACAGCCAACTTGGGGTTTGCCAAAAGGCGCCTAAAGACTATCAGACCATGAGAAACAAGATTTTTTGGCCTGAATGCCAAGCGTCATGTCTGGAGGAAACCTGGCACCATCCGTACGGTGAATCATGGTGTTGGCAAAATCATGCTGTGGGGATGTTTTTCAGCTGCAGGGACTGGGAGAATAGTCAGGATTGAGGGAAAGATGAACAGAGAAAAGTACAGAGAGATCCTTAATGAAAACCTGCTGAAGAGCGCTCAGGACCTCAGACTGGGGCAAAGGTTCACCTTCCAACAGAAAAATGACCCTAAGCACACAGCCAAGACAATGCAGGAGTGGCTTCAGGACAAGTCTCTGAATGTCCTTGAGTGGCCCAGCCAGAGCCCAGACTTCAACCCGATCGAACATCTCTGGAGAGACCTGAAAATAGCTGTGCAGTGACGCTCCCCATCCAACCTGACAGAGCTTGAGGGGATCTGCAGAGAAAAATGGGAGAAACTCCAAATACAGGTGTGCCATGCTTGTAGCATCATACCCAAGAAGACTCAATGCTGTAATAGCTGCCAAAGGTGCTTCAACAAAGTACTGAGTAAAGGGTCTGAATACTTATGTAAATGTGATATTTCAGTTTTCTATTTTTTTTAAATGATCAAACATAAAAAAAACTGTTTTTGCTTTGTCATGATGGAGTATTATGTGTAGATTGATGAGAAAAAAACGGAATAAGGCTGTAACATAACAAAATGTGGAAAGAGTCAAGCGGTCTGAATACTTTCGGAAGGCACTCTACATAGGTAGGGTAGCTAAATAGTATTAGTAAAGACAGTACTGTATAGGGACCACATAACTTTAGATGGCCTCGCTGGCTGACTGCTACTGCCTGAGGAGAGATTAGATTATTCATTTAAGGAACAAAAAATAATAAAGTCAAATAAAAACTAAGAAGCAGTTAATCTCATCCACCCCTTAACCAGGAAAGACTGGAATCCATCTTGTTGATGTTAGGTATGTGTGCAGTTAAGGGCAAGGTGTGCTGTTATGCTTTGAGCCAGCTATAGCTTTGCTAGGTCTTTTCTGAACTTGACCATATTACCGGACAGTAATCAAAATGAGACCAGAGCCTTAACAACTAGTACAGTTTATTATTTATCACTCATTCTGATATTGACTAACTCATTATTTAGAATTTCAGTGAGCTCCCTGGCTTTGGGTGCTGACATATAGAGTGTATAATCATCCACATACAGTCATTCTAGCTTTGTGTAAGAGCAGCGGCAATTCATTGGTAAAAATAGAGAAAAGTGATGGCCCAAGGCAACTGCCCAGAGGGACACCACATTGTACATGTCTGAGGTTAGAAAAGTTTTCATTGGGTTCTATTGGACAAATAACTCTCCAACAATGTTATGGCAGGTGATGTAAAGCCAAAGCAAGTGAGTTTCTTCAATACCAATTTATGATCAATAACATGATAAGCTGCATTGAAATCTAACACTACAGCTCCAACTATTATATTATAATCAATATATTTTAACCAATCACCTGTCCCCTAAGTCAGTGCAGTACAAGTTGAGTGCCCTTCTCTATATACATGCTGAAAATCAGCAGTTAACTCTGAAAAACAGCATTGTATTTGGTTAAACACAATTCTCTCCATCAGTTTACTAAGAACAGGCAGCAAACTGATTGGGCGGCTGTTAGAGCAAGCAAAGGGTGTTTTACTATTTTTAGGAAATGGAATTCATGTAGCTTCCTTCCACACCTGTGGACACGCACAAATAGTGGTGACAATCCAGTCTGCTACCATTCTCAATAGTTTCCCGTCAAGATTGTCTTTACCTGGTGGTTTATCATTAGTGATGGATAACAATAGTTTTTCCACCTCTCCCACACTAACTTGACCAAATTCAAAACAATAACCCTTCCATTTCATTATTAGATATTTTATACAAAAATATGACAGTTCCCTGTTCAGTGTTGTCATTTCCCTTCTGAGGTTTTCCACTTCACTAGTGAGAGTCATTGAAATGATTGGCAACACCAAAAGGTTTTGTTGTAAATGACCCATCAACTTCAATGAACAATGGAGATTAATTGGGTTTTCAGCACGTTATCAGTTTAGGTACTCCAAAGTATTTTTCCATTGTGTTTTATGTCATTTATCTTGGTTTGGTAATATAATTTATTATTTGTTAGGCTTAGTCACAACATTTCTCAATTGACAGCATGTCAACCAATAACCTGAGCAGCTCTTTAGTCACATCTTTGAACCATACAATTTTTCAATGCATCATCAATTCAGGGGGCTCTACAGTTCTCACAGTTGATTTCTTGCACATCAACAATTTGCATAAATCATTTTACAAATACTTCCAGTTCTGCATCTGGATTCACTTCCCCATACGCATCAGATTAACATAAATGTTTTACATCTTCAACAAAAGAGTCCTGAGAAAATATTTTGTATGATCTCTTAGAACTTACTTTAGGCCCAACCTTTGGCACTTTGGCTTTCCTTGTTATTGTCACAATGTTATGGTCACTACAGCCAATGTTGTTGTGTTGCATTATATTATTATGTTGTATTATGTCATATTAAGCACCTGGTCAGAGTTTTTATACCTACCATACTTATTTCCATCTCCTTTTTCTTCCTACCACACTTCCCACAGGTTGCCATGACAACTTCTCACAAAAAACATGTGTTTGGTTACCTATAGCTACTCCTACACAACTCTTATTCTATAATTTTTCTTAAAAGAAAAAGTGAATGTGTAACAATGGGGTCAATTGCTGTAGAATACTAAGGAGGAAGTGGAAAACTTTGTTTTTCCTCATCTCTCAATAGTGTGTGACTATCCTATGACCATCTGTCTTTGAAGCCCAGGCTTTAGCTCAGTGGACAAACAGTCTTATGGTGTTGTTGAGTGGTGATAAATGTCACAGATTTCACAAAAACTTCTCTTGTACTTTTCTAGACTGGGGTTCTTGAATTGTGGAACTGAAATGTGAGCTAGTTCCCTATTAGAGCTAGTACTTCCGGCGCCGACAGAGATGGCCGCCTCGCTTCGCGTTCCTAGGAAACTATGCAGTTTTTTGTTTTTTTACGTGTTATTTCTTACACTAGTACCCCAGGTCATCTTAGGTTTCATTACATACAGCCGAGAAGAACTACTGAATATAAGATCAGCGTCAACTCACCATCAGTACGACCAAGAATATGTTTTTCGCGATGCGGATCCTGTGTTCTGCCTTACAACCAGTGTAACCGAGTGGATCCCATGCAGCGACCAAAAAAAAAAACGACTCAGAAAAAGAGGGAAACGAAGCGGTCTTCTGGTCAGACTCCGGAGACGGGCACATCGTGCACCACTCCCTAGCATTCTTCTTGCCAATGTCCAGTCTCTTGACAACAAGGTTGATGAAATCCGAGCAAGGGTAGCATTCCAGAGGGACATCAGAGACTGTAACGTTCTCTGCTTCACGGAAACATGGCTAACTGGAGAGACGCAATCCGAAGCGGTGCAGCCAGCGGGTTTCTCCACGCATCGCGCCGACAGAAACAAACATCTTTCTGGTAAGAAGACGGGCGGGGGCGTATGCCTTATGGCCAACGTGACATGGTGTGATGAAAGAAACATACAGGAACTCAAATCCTTCTGTTCACCTGATTTAGAATTCCTCACAATCAAATGTAGACCGCATTATCTACCAAGAGAATTCTCTTCGATTATAATCACAGCCGTATATATCCCCCCCAAGCAGACACATCGATGGCTCTGAACGAACTTTATTTAACTCTCTGCAAACTGGAAACGATTTATCCGGAGGCTGCATTCATTGTAGCTGGGGATTTTAACAAGGCTAATCTGAAAACAAGACTCCCTAAATTTTATCAGCATATCGATTGCGCAACCAGGGGTGGAAAGACCCTGGATCATTGTTACTCTAACTTCCGCGATGCATATAAGGCCCTGCCCCGCCCTCGGAAAAGCTGACCACGACTCCATTTTGTTGATCCCTGCCGACAGACAGAAACTAAAACAAGAAGCTCCCACGTTGAGGTCTGTCCAACGCTGGTCCGACCAAGCTGACTCCACACTCCAAGACTGCTTCCATCACGTGGACTGGGAGATGTTTCGTATTGCGTCAGACAACAACATTGACGAATATGCTGATACGGTGTGCGAGTTCATTAGAACGTGCGTTGAAGATGTCGTTCCCATAGCAACGATTAAAACATTCCCTAACCAGAAACCGTGGATTGATGGCAGCATTCGTGTGAAACTGAAGGCACGAACCACTGCTTTTAATCAGGGCAAGGTGTCTGGTAACATGACTGAATACAAACAGTGCAGCTATTCCCTCCGCAAGGCTATCAGGCCCAGACGGCATCCCCAGCCGCGCCCTCAGAGCATGCGCAGACCAGCTGGCCGGTGTGTTTACGGACATATTCAATCAATCCCTATACCAGTCTGCTGTTCCCACATGCTTCAAGAGGGCCACCATTGTTCCTGTTCCCAAGAAAGCTAAGGTAACTGAGCTAAACGACTACCGCCCCGTAGCACTCACATCCGTCATCATGAAGTGCTTTGAGAGACTAGTCAAGGACCATATCACCTCCACCCTACCTGACACCCTTGACCCACTCCAATTTGCTTACCGCCCAAATAGGTCCACAGACGATGCAATCTCAACCACACTGCACACTGCCCTAACCCATCTGGACAAGAGGAATACCTATGTGAGAATGCTGTTCATCGACTACTGCTCGGCATTCAACACCATAGTACCCTCCAAGCTCGTCATCAAGCTCGAGACCCTGGGTCTCGACCCCGCCCTGTGCAACTGGGTACTGGACTTCCTGACGGGCCGCCCCCAGGTGGTGAGGGTAGGCAACAACATCTCCTCCCCGCTGATCCTCAACACTGGGGCCCCACAAGGGTGCGTTCTGAGCCCTCTCCTGTACTCCCTGTTCACCCACGACTGCGTGGCCATGCACGCCTCCAACTCAATCATCAAGTTTGCGGACGACACAACAGTGGTAGGCTTGATTACCAACAACGACGAGACGGCCTACAGGGAGGAGGTGAGGGCCCTCGGAGTGTGGTGTCAGGAAAATAACCTCACACTCAACGTCAACAAAACTAAGGAGATGATTGTGGACTTCAGGAAACAGCAGAGGGAACACCCCCATCCACATCGATGGAACAGTAGTGGAGAGGGTAGCAAGTTTTAAGTTCCTCGGCATACACATCACAGACAAACTGAATTGGTCCACTCACACAGACAGCATCGTGAGGAAGGCGCAGCAGCGCCTCTTCAACCTCAGGAGGCTGAAGAATTCGGCTTGTCACCAAAAGCACTCACAAACTTCTACAGATGTACAATCGAGAGCATCCTGGCGGGCTGTATCACCGCCTGGTATGGCAACTGCACCGCCCTCAACCGTAAGGCTCTCCAGAGGGTAGTGAGGTCTGCACAACGCATCACCGGGGGCAAACTACCTGCCCTCCAGGACACCTACACCACCCGATGCTACAGGAAGGCCATAAAGATCATCAAGGACATCAACCACCCGAGCCACTGCCTGTTCACCCCGCTGTCATCCAGAAGGCGAGGTCAGTACAGGTGCATCAAAGCTGGGACCGAGAGACTGAAAAACAGCTTCTATCTCAAGGCCATCAGACTGTTAAACAGCCACCACTAACATTGAGTGGCTACTGCCAACACACTGTCAATGACACTGACTCTACTCCAGCCACTTTAATCATGGGAATTGATGGGAAATGATGTAAATATATCACTAGCCACTTTAAACAATGCTACCTTATATAATGTTACTTACCCTACATTGTTCATCTCATATGCATACGTTGATACTGTACTCTATATCATCGACTGCATCCTTATGTAATACATGTATCACTAGCCACTTTAACTATGCCACTTGGTTTACATACTTATCTCATATGTATATACTGTACTCGATATCATCTACTGTATCTTGCCTATGCTGCTCTGTACCATCACTCATTCATATATCCTTATGTACATATTCTTTATCCCCTTACACTGTGTATAAGACAGTAGTTTTTTTGGAATTGTTAGTTAGATTACTTGCTCGTTATTACTGCATTGTCGGAACTAGAAGCACAAGCATTTCGCTACACTCGCATTAACATCTGCTAACCATGTGTATGTGACAAATAAAATTTGATTTGATTTATTATCTGGTCTAACCAATGAAACACTTCAGACAATAACACATTGGGGTTGTTAAGGGGGTCCCAGAAGAGACTTAACTCAAGCATGGAGAGAAACAGTAGCGACCATTGTCCCTTATCTAAAAAATGGCACAGAGTAAATGGCAGCAGTTTTACGAGCACCTAACCAATTGCACTATGTGGTTTTTTTTGCATTATTTGTAACTTATTTTGTACATAATGTTCGGTCACTGTATCGTAATGCAGAAAATAGCTTCTGGATATCAGGACAGCGATCAGATTTCTTTTTCCGTCAACAAGCAGGACGCAGGGGACATTCTTCAAACACCCGACAAGGTCAACATCACTGTTATTGGCAAGATAAAGAGATGCAGGTACAGAGGTCACAGGGCAGGGTGCCTCCTAAGGATCCGCAGAAGGCGAGTGGGAAAGCTTCCGCTACCGTCAATATTACTTGCCAACGTACAATCATTGGACAATAAATTAGACGAGGTACGATCATCAATATCCTAACAACGAGACATCAAAAATTGTATCATCTTATGATTCATGGAATCGTGGCTGAATGATGACATGGATATTCAGCTAGCGGGATATACGTTGCACCGGCTAGATAGAACAGCACTCTATTTGTAAAACACAGTAAGACACTATTTGCCAAGAGAGTTTTCATCTATACTTTTCGTGGCTGTTTATTTACCACCACAGACAGATGCCAGCACTAAGACTGCACTCAGTCAGCTGTATAAGGAAATAAGCAAACAGGAAACCGCTCACTCAGAGGCGGCACTCCTGGTGGCTGGGGACTTTAATGCAGGCAAACTTAAATCAGTTTTACCTCATTTCTATCAACATGTTAAATGTGCAACCAGAGGGAAAATAACTCTAGATCACATGTACTCCACACACAGAGACGCGTACAAAGCTCTCCCTCCATTTGGTAAATCTGACCACAATTCTATCCTCCCGATTCCTGCTTACAAGCAAAAATCAAGCAAGAAGCACCAGTGACTCGGTCTATAAAAAGTGGTCAGATGAAGCAGATGCTAAACTATAGGACTGTTTTGCTATCACAGACTGGAACATGTTCCAGGATTCTTCCAAAGGCATTGACGAGTACACCACATCAGTCACTGGCTTTATCAATAAGTGCATCGAGGACGTCATCCCCAAAGTGACCGTACGTACATATCCCAACCAAAAGCCATGGATTACAGGCAACATTCGCACTGAGCTAAAGGGTAGAGCTGCCGCTTTCAAGGTGCGGGACTCTAACAAGAAGCGTATAAGAAATCCTGCCATGCCCTCAGACGAACCATCAAACAGGCAAAGTGCCAATACAGGGCTTAGATTGAATCATACTACACCAGCTCTGATACTCGTCTTATGTGGCAGGGCTTGCAAACTATTACAGACTACAAAAGGAAGCACAGCCACGAGCTGCGCAGTGACATGAGCCTACCAGACGAGCTAAAACACTTCTACGCTCACTTCGAGGCAAGCAACACTGAGGCATGCATGAGAGCATCAGATGTTCCGGACGATTGTGTGATCACGCTCTCCGTAGCCGATGTGAGTAAGACCTTTAAGCAGGTCAAGATTCACAAGGCCGCAGGGCCAAACTGATTTAAAAAAAAAAAAATTATTTCACCTTTATTTAACCAGGTAGGCTAGTTGAGAACAAGTTCTCATTTGCAACTGCGACCTGGCCAAGATAAAGCATAGCAGTGTGAGCAGACAACACAGAGTTACACAAGGAATAAACAATTAACAAGTCAATAACACAGTAGAAAACAAAGGGGGGGAGTCTATATACAATGTGTGCAAAAGGCATGAGGAGGTAGGCGAATAATTACAATTTTAAAGATTAACACTGGAGTGATAAATGATCAGATGGTCATGTACAGGTAGAGATATTGGTGTGCAAAAGAGCAGAAAAGTAAATAAATAAAAACAGTATGGGGATGAGGTAGGTGAAGATGGGTGGGCTATTTACCAATAGACTATGTACAGCTGCAGCGATCGGTTAGCTGCTCAGATAGCTGATGTTTGAAGTTGGTGAGGGAGATAAGTCTCCAACTTCAGCGATTTTTGCAATTCGTTCCAGTCACAGGCAGCAGAGTACTGGAACGAAAGGCGGCCAAATGAGGTGTTGGCTTTAGGGATGATCAGTGAGATACACCTGCTGGAGCGCGTGCTACGGATGGGTGTTGCCATCATGACCAGTGAACTGAGATAAGGCGGAGCTTTACCTAGCATGGACTTGTAGATGACCTGGAGCCAGTGGGTCTGGCGACGAATATGTAACGAGGGCCAGCCGACTAGAGCATACAAGTCGCAGTGGTGGGTGGTATAAGGTGCTTTAGTGACAAAACGGATGGCACTGTGATAGACTGCATCCAGTTTGCTGAGTAGAGTGTTGGAAGCCATTTTGTAGATGACATCGCCGAAGTCGAGGATCGGTAGGATAGTCAGTTTTACTAGGGTAAGCTTGGCGGCGTGAGTGAAGGAGGCATTGTTGCGGAATAGAAAGCCGACTCTTGATTTGATTTTCGATTGGAGATGTTTGATATGAGTCTGGAAGGAGAGTTTACAGTCTAGCCAGACACCTAGGTACTTATAGATGTCCACATATTCAAGGTCGGAACCATCCAGGGTGGTGATGTTAGTCGGGCATGCGGGTGCAGGCAGCGATCGGTTGAAAAGCATGCATTTGGTTTTACTAGCGTTTAAGAGCAGTTGGAGGCCACGGAAGGAGTGTTGTATGGCATTGAAGCTTGTTTGGAGGTTAGATAGCACAGTGTCCAATGACGGGCCGAAAGTATATAGAATGGTGTCGTCTGCGTAAAGGTGGATCAGGGAATCGCCCGCAGCAAGAGCAACATCATTGATATATACAGAGAAAAGAGTCGGCCCGAGAATTGAACCCTGTGGCACCCCCATAGAGACTGCCAGAGGACCGGACAGCATGCCCTCCGATTTGACACACTGAACTCTGTCTGCAAAGTAATTGGTGAACCAGGCAAGGCAGTCATCCGAAAAACCGAGGCTACTGAGTCTGCCGATAAGAATATGGTGATTGACAGAGTCGAAAGCCTTGGCAAGGTCAATGAAGACGGCTGCACAGTACTGTCTTTTATCGATGGCGGTTATGATATCGTTTAGTACCTTGAGTGTGGCTGAGGTGCATCCGTGACCGGCTTGGAAACCAGATTGCACAGCGGAGAAGGTACGGTGGGATTCGAGATGGTCAGTGACCTGTTTGTTGACTTGGCTTTCGAAGACCTTAGATAGGCAGGGCAGGATGGATATAGGTCTGTAACAGTTTGGGTCCAGGGTGTCTCCCCTTTGAAGAGGGGATGACTGCGGCAGCTTTCAATCCTTGGGGATCTCAGACGATATGAAAGAGAGGTTGAACAGGCTGGTAATAGGGGTTGCGACAATGGCGGCGGATAGTTTCAGAAATAGGGGTCCAGATTGTCAAGCCCAGCTGATTTGTACGGGTCCAGGTTTTGCAGCTCTTTCAGAACATCTGCTATCTGGATTTGGGTAAAGGAGAACCTGGAGAGGCTTGGGCGAGGAGCTGCCGGGGGCGGAGCTGTTGGCCGAGGTTGGAGTAGCCAGGCGGAAGGCATGGCCAGCCGTTGAGAAATGCTTATTGAAGTTTTCGATAATCATGGATTTATCGGTGGTGACCGTGTTACCTAGCCTCAGTGCAGTGGGCAGCTGGGAGGAGGTGCTCTTGTTCTCCATGGACTTCACAGTGTCCCAGAACTTTTTGGAGTTGGAGCTACAGGATGCAAACTTCTGCCTGAAGAAGCTGGCTTTAGCTTTCCTGACTGACTGCGTGTATTGGTTCCGGACTTCCCTGAACAGTTGCATATCACGGGGACTATTCGATGCTATTGCAGTCCGCCACAGGATGTTTTTGTGCTGGTCGAGGGCAGTCAGGTCTGGGGTGAACCAAGGACTGTATCTGTTCTTAGTTCTGCATTTTTTGAACGGAGCATGCTTATCTAAAATGGTGAGGAAGTTACTTTTAAAGAATGACCAGGCATCCTCAACTGACGGGATGAGGTCAATGTCCTTCCAGGATACCCGGGCCAGGTCGATTAGAAAGGCCTGCTCACAGAAGTGTTTTAGGGAGCGTTTGACAGTGATGAGGGGTGGTCGTTTGACTGCGGCTCCGTAGCGGATACAGGCAATGAGGCAGTGATCGCTGAGATCCTGGTTGAAGACAGCGGAGGTGTATTTGGAGGGCCAGTTGGTCAGGATGACGTCTATGAGGGTGCCCTTGTTTACAGAGTTAGGGTTGTACCTGGTGGGTTCCTTGATGATTTGTGTGAGATTGAGGGCATCTAGCTTAGATTGTAGGACTGGCGGGGTGTTAAGCATATCCCAGTTTAGGTCACCTAACAGAACAAACTCTGAGGCTAGATGGGGGGCGATCAATTCACAAATGGTGTCCAGGGCACAGCTGGGAGCTGAGGGGGGTCGGTAGCAGGCGGCAACAGTGAGAGACTTATTTCTGGAGAGAGTAATTTTCAAAATTAGTAGTTCGAACTGTTTGGGTATGGACCTGGAAAGTATGACATTACTTTGCAGGCTTCCTCCCCTTTGGCAGTTCTATCTTGACGGAAGATGTTATAGTTGGGTATGGAAATCTCTGAATTTTTGGTGGCCTTCCTGAGCCAGGATTCAGACACAGCAAGGACATCAGGGTTAGCAGAGTGTGCTAGAGCAGTGAGTAAAACAAACTTAGGGAGGAGGCTTCTGATGTTGACATGCATGAAACCAAGGCTTTTTCGATCACAGAAGTCAACAAATGAGGGTGCCTGGGGACATGCAGGGCCTGGGTTTACCTCCACATCACCCAGGTTGAAAAGGAGGAGTTAAGGCAATGACTAAAAACTGGTCGCCTAGAGCTGGGGACAGAGAATAAAAGGAGGTTCTGGGCATGTTAGAATATATTCAGGGCATAAAACAGGGGTATGGTGGGGTGCGGGTACAGCGGAGGTAAGCCCAGGCACTGGGTGATGATGAGAGAGATTGTATCTCTGGACATGCTGGTTGTAATGGGTGAGGTCAGATTAAAAATCAGTTATCAGGGGTATGAAGAGTAAACTAGGGGCTCCATTGTAGTGTTTGATAACTAACCTGAACAACAGTATACAAGGCATATTGACATTTGAGAGAGACATACAGCAGGTTACAGTAATCACAGGTGTTGAATTGGGAGCTAGCTAAAACAGTAGGTGAGACAGGCAGCTAATCAGCTAGCACAACAACAGCAGGTAAAATGGTTGAGATAGGCAGGGAGGGCTAGACAGTTAGCCTTTGGGGGACAGATAAAACATAAACAAGCAGATGGGGTGAGTCTGTTTAATGGACAGTCTTCAGCATGACATCAGCTATGTAGCCAAGGTCAGTGTCCAGGGGATAGCGGTGGATGCCCAGGGAAGTATGCTACGGTGGTAGTATCAGGTGCGCTGGCCGGGCTAGCTTCACGCTAAGTGGGTGGAAACGCTAGCCAGGAGTAATCATCCGGGGTTGCGGTTTAGCTAGATAGCTAGTTGTGAAGATCCAGCTGAAAAATGTTCCGTTTGCGGTGGGAATCCGGGGATGAAAAATAAATAGGTCCGTTATGCTCTGGTTAGAGTTGCGTTGTTCGAACTGGCGAGAGCTTTCCGAGCTAAAGGTTAGCTGATGACCGGTTAGCTGAAGACCGCTAGCATAGCTGGTGGTTAGCTGGCTAGCTTCAGTTGAGGGGTTCCGGTTCCGAAGTAAATATAAATACTTTAGGAAAAATAGCTACATTGGGTGAGGCGGGTTGCAGGAGAGTATTTGGAAGCTTAGGTTTAGCAAAACGTTTTTAAAAAGAGATATGCGAAGAAAAATATGTAAAAAAACGAAAAAGAAACGATATATACAAGG
>NW_024609618.1:197500-262643 GCF_018296145.1 Oncorhynchus tshawytscha | reverse complement strand
CCTCACTCTCAGAGAAATAAGTAGTACTGCTAGGTTTTACACAGTCACATTTAACAAATAACATTTAGTTTATTAAAGAACTGAACAAATGATACATTTGTGATATGAATATTTAATTGAGTTATTTTTATTATATGAGATCTGTATGTAAAACATTTAGATTTGACATTATATTAATCTTATCCAGATCAACATACAGCGCCTTACAGCCACATACAGCGCCTTACAGCCACATACAGCGCCTTACAGCCACATACAGCGCCTTACAGCCACATACAGCGCCTTACAGCCACATACAGCGCATTCACAAAGTATTCACACCCCTTGACTTATTCCACATTTGGTTGTTTTACAGCCTGAATTTAAAATGGATTTAGTTTAGATTTGTTGTCACTGGCTTATACACTTTACCCCTTAATTCCACTTTGACATTATGGGGTAAAGTGTATAAGCACAAATGAATAAAAAATGAAAGCTGACATTTCTCGAGTCAGTAATTATTCTACACCTTTGTTATGGCAAGCCTAAATAAGTTCAGCAGTATACATTTGCTTAACAAGTCACATAATAAGTTGCATGGACTCACTCTGTGTGCAGTGTTAAACATTATTTTAGAATTACTACCCCATCTCTGAACCCCACACATACAAGTACTGTAAGGTTCCTCGGCCGAGCAGTGAATTTCAAACACAGATTCAACCACAAAGACCAGGGAGGAATTCCAATGCCTCGCAAAGATGGACACCTATTGGTAAAAAATGTAAAAGCAGACATTGAATATCCCTTTGAGCATTGTGAAGTTACAATGTTAAAGTTACATGTTGGATGGTGTATCAATACACCCAGTCACTACAACAATACAGGCATCCTTCCTAACTCAGTTGCCGGAAAGGAAGGAAAACACTCAAGGATTTCACCAGGACGGCAATGGTGACTTTAAACAGTTACAGAGTTGAATGGCTGTGATAGGAGAACACGGTGGATGGATCAGAAACATTGTAATTATTCCACAATACTAACCTAATGGACAGAGTGAAAAGAAGAAACCTTGCACTGAATAACAATTTTCCAAAACATACATCCGGTTTGCAGTAATACTGCAAAAAATGTGGCAAAGCAACGTTTTGTCCTGAATACAAACTGTTATGTTTGGAGCAAATCCAATACAACACATTACTGAGTACCACTTTCCATATTTTCAAGCACAGTGGTGGCTGCATCATGTTATGGGTATGCTTGTAATCGTTAAAGACTGTGTAGTTTTTCAGGATAAAAAAAGAAAGGGAATGGAGGTAAATACAGATAGTTGACAAAAAAAAGACAATTTAATCTACTTTAATACCATTTTGTAACACAACAAAATGTGGAAAAAGTCAAGGGGTGTGAATTCTTTCAGAAGGCACTATATCACTGTCAAATACACAGTTTACAAACATTCCAACTAAACAATGGATATATAGCGTTTTCTAAATAACACGTTTGAATATGATATATATTTTTAAATCTGAGAACAGTAATGTTTTACACACACATGAAGGTACCAATAAACAATCATTTGTAGTGAAGAAAAACACAAAAAACACACAAAAATTGTGGATAAATAAACTCTTCAAATGCTCCTCACATTGTTCAATAGCCGTTTCTAACTTTATTTATTCTTTAAGGGACTACATTTAGTCTTCACGTCCTCTTAATACCCTCTAGCTAACAGCATGCACGACGTGGGTTCTTTCAAACATTGAAGAAAAGAGGGGCACTCCAGAACATCTGTGCCCCCCGCCGTGTCCCGGATGTTTACCCCTGGTCCTCTCCCAGCCCCTCCCAGCCCCTCTCTCTGGTTCCTCTATTGCTGTGACGTAATAACCCAGACTTCTTCACTGACACTGCACTGTCTGTTTGGGTCTTTGTGTTCCAATGTGGCTCTGAGGGAATCTCACTGCTGAGTGATTTGCTACCATAACAGTCTAAACAACAGTCTCACTACCATACCCTGCAGTGCCCAGCCATGACCAGCCCACTCATGTGTTGGACATGTTGCTGCCAGCCAGACACATGTGCAGCATCTTATGGGCTGCTCCAAGGGGCTCCTATACATCCTGCATATCCTGTGTATACTATGTGTACCAGATATAGTTGACATGTTTGTGACTTAAACTCCTCCACCATTACACTTCCAATAAAGCAGTAACCCACTGTGCTCTCATTACATGAATCAATATTAAGAGCAGGATTTCTAACACGGTTTAATCTCTGAACTTGCAGGGAAGGTAATGGGGGTCATCTAAGAAACCTTATGAGAACCCTGTTTCCCTCACCCTTAACTTCCATGTTTCGTCCCAATATCCAAAAACACAGCAAATCCACCCCACCTATAGGCCCTGCTGTGTCCTGGCTGTGACTCTGAGTCTGCAGGGTAGTTAAATGCTGCGTCAGCCTCATCTCTTATCAGTGCTGTGTGTTAACACTACAAGGCAGAGGCCCAGTCAAGGGCCCGGTGACAGACATGACTGTGGAAGGTAGAGGACTTGTGCCACATAAAGGCACAGAAATACTGTTGTGCAATGTTGAACAATCTATCAGATCCCCTCAACAGCTGAACATGTTACAGTACATCAGACCACAATATCACATTAGTTAACTCTATAGACTAGAGCAATTGAAGCTCATGGAAACAATGTACTGTGTATTAATGTACATGTAAATGTATTACTGTAAATGGCCCTCACTTGTAGAGCATCTACATGTCCTGGAAAAGTACTCAATCACCATAGAAAAACAGCCGCAGTTGTGTTGTTGAACACACCGATTGTTCCTCTGTTTACTTTCTAACTCACCCAGATGGCCTAATGGAGTTGTGGTATTATAGTTAACACTGGTACGCACATCAGAAGGAAGTGTTCCATGAACAAACAAGCCCACTTCTGTACCGCTCATATTTCATTGGTTGAATTATAGTTTTCATATTGGACATTTAATGTTTCCCTGGTTTCTAGTGTGTTTGCTTGCTTTCTAAATGAAATAGTTAGAGAGAATACATTACTTGACAGTTTAAAGGCCCAGTGCAGGCAAACATGTGATTTTACTCTGTTTTATATTTATTTCCACACTATGAGGTTGGAATAATACTGTGTATTTGTGAAAATGATGATAATGGCCTTTAAGTGTAAGAGCTGTTTAAAAAGATCATCCTGAAATGTCAGCCTGTTTTGGTGGGATGGAGTTTTGGCCCGCCTGGTGACATCAGGTGGTAAATGAGTTAATAGACTAATAAGAAAGAGAGGTCTAATCCTCTCTGTCAACAACAGATACATTTCAGATTTCAGCTGTTATTGACAGCATTTCGAGCAAAATTATTGCCTGTGAAATTGCTCTTTGCTAAGAAGCTATTTTAGTTTGTATTCAATTAAAATGGCTAAAAATAATCACAGTATGTTACTTCATTGTTACACAGAAATGATTTCATATTGAGATATAAACCATTGCATTGGACCTTTAAAGAAACTCAACCTACTGCTTTAATGCTTGAAGGTTGAGAAGATCATAAGTGGTAAGCCTATATATAAGAACACGGGCAGTTTTACAACTCAGGCTTAGACGATATTACTATGTTCCAGGAATTTTCTGCCTGCATCCTGTCCGGCATTCCTCTACCCTGGCCCATGCAGTCAGTGTGACATTACACACACACACACACACACACACACACACACACACACACACACACACACACACACACACACACACACACACACACACACACACACACACACACACACACACACACACACACACACACACACACACACACACACACACACACACGGCCTGGGTGGTGAATACACAGCATGTTGGTTTAACAGTCTCACTGATGTCTTTAGCAACTGCCTGTCCCTGTCTTTGAAGAAAAACAGAAGAGGGGACCAAGCGGAACGCCCTCTTTGGAAACCAAGGAGGAGTTGCCTTGGTTACACTGATGTGGTGTGTGCTATCCATGTTGAGTGTTGGTCTGTGTGTGTGAGAGGCAAAGTGAGAAACGGGTGTGAAGCAATGGAGAGGAGGAAAGTAGAGATGGAACGTTTTGAATGCAATCAGGAATTGCAGTCTTCTCTGTTGTTAGAAACCAAGGACAGAGATAATCTTTCCAGAACTCTGAGTTTGATTGTCTATTCCTTCTCTGATAGTCATTTACGTGGCCACTGCACACACAACAAGCCATTGGATTCAAAGGGCTTTCTCTGTTTTCCCTGCAGTAAAATGTAACCCCCATTGTAAAATGCAGTGGAGTGGGGAGGGATGCAGTAAACCAGCACACAAGTCACAACAGGTTATATTTTTGCTGCCCTTATTACATCGTTAATAGATTTAGGTGCGTCTTGTCATACTGGCTGGATCCTATGGGATCTGTCACTCTAAACATCTGATAAAATATGAAAATAAGGGTGTGATGCATGCCTTGAGTTGAGCCTTTAAGTTTATTTTCTATCCACAGTATTTATCTTATCTGTTTGTGTTGTTATTGTTTTGTGTGCATGAGGCACCTAATTCCCTCCATTTGCTTTTGAGGAAAGCCCACATCAACCGAGAGGCTTTGATCTATTGAGATTCCACTGGGAGACTGAGGAGGATGCCAGCCAGCCAGTCAGCTTGGTGCTTCTGGAGTCCTCATGAATGACTGCCTGGATACATAAGCCTGTTTTTAATGGCAAATTACAGGAGAGAAAGAGTCCTCCGTGTGTCAGATGAAATCAACTGTGACTAGTAGGCTGAGAGTTGTGCTGTTCAGGGAGGGGCCGTTGTGTGTGTTCCATGTCTTGGAGGAAGTCTGTAGAGAACAGTAGCTTAGAGACTTTGCCTGGAGAGCAGTAACATTCAGACAGGCCTATAGGCATATGCCAGTTGGCTGTCTGTCTGTTTCCACCAGGTTTCTACCAGATACCAAGCCTGTAATCTACTCATTCATATAAAAACTGCTTATTAAAGAGCATGGATCAACCACTGACACACCCACTGCCTCTAGGCTTTTTGGCCCTTGTGGTGTGCCATAGTGGGGAGAGGCTTTTGTTATAGCAAAACATGGTTCCTCAGGCATAGGAATATCCTACGTCAGTGACTGCGTATTCTCTCTCTATATTGTTTTATCTCCCACAGAATGGAGTGTGTGGGTTGACAATGGCTTTAATTAAATGGTTTCATCTGGTGACGAGGAGCGAGCAACTCGTAAAGATATTTGAAACCAGGGCTTTTCTTTAAGCATTCCTGGTGGATTATTTAGTGGGTTTTACCTATAGTGGGTAATAGTTTATTTACTGGGTTATAGTTATGTATTCCAGACCAAGTCTCTGGGTGTACCTCACCATGTTCACCACGACACAAAGCCTGACATTATTTATGTTAGATTTACCAACTATTCAACCAGACGCTAATGCCATGCAATCAACAATGGCTGTTCAATAACATTGTCCTATTCCATTTAAAGAAAATATGTCAACTCTTCATGAACTTCTCTTATGACGGTAGGCCGTCATTGTAAAATAAGAATTTGTTCTTGCCTGATTTGCTTAGGCTACTGTAGCCTAGTGGTTAGAGCGTTGGGCCAGTAACTGAAAGGTTGCAAGATCAAATCCCTGAGTTGACAAGGTAAAAATCTGTTGTTCTGCCCATGAACAAGGCAGTTAACCCACTGTTCCTAGGCCGTCTTTGAAAATAAGAATTTGTTCTTAACTGACTTGCCTGGTTAAATGAAAGGTAAAATAAAAAAACATATTCTAGAAACCGGGCAGCCACACCTTAGTTTGTGACTCGCTCTTTAAATCTCATTAGCGTAGCTTCTGTGGGAATCTTTTCCTGGGGCCTTGGCCAGCACATAGACTCCAGAAAGCTTAGGCTGGTTTCCTGTCATTGTTGTTGGACTTAGAGAGAGTCAGACAGACCCCCTCCCCCTCATCCTTCATCCCCTTTCCCCCTCATCCCCCTCCTCTGCTAATCTCCACAATGGGTTGCCTCTCCTGGTCACAATGAAAACTCCTAGTCTTTATTACTTTCATTTCTCTACAATTACTACAGTCTACAGCCCTCAAACTCAACTCTGGACCTTGAGCATGTTCCACTATTTTTTTCTCAATAGTTCTAATCAGAGACTGATTTAGACCTGGGACACCAGGTGTGTGCAAATAATGATCAGGTAGAACAGAAAAGCAGCAGGCTCCGGACCTCATAGGGTCAGAGTTGAGTACCCATGGTCTACAGTATACACACAGTAAAGTGTTGTTCATGCTAGTGGATAACATGCTAACTAACGTGGGCTGTTTAAGTCAAAGTCAAACCTCTTACTGTAGTTGATGGCATTCCTTGTAACTTTGGTCAAATCTGGTAGACTAGAGCAGTGTTTCCCATCTCCAGGCCTCCATTATCTCTAACAGTACACTTTTTTTTATTGTAGCCCAGACAAGCACACCTGATTCAACTTGTCAACTAATCATCAAGCCCTCAATCAGTTGAATCAGGTGAGTTTGTCTGGTGCTACAGCAAAAATGTGTGCTGTTGGGGGTACTGGAGGACTACCCCATTGTTTTTGATGTGTGGTCGCGTGTAGGGTGTCTGTCTTCATGTGTATTTGCTCGATCGCGCGCGTGTGTGTGTGTGTGTGTGTGTGAGAATGTTTGGGAGTCACCCTTTCCTTCCCTCCTCTTTGTTGAGCAGTGTGTTCCAGAGGAAACGGTCAACATGACAAGAGAGACAGGGTGGAGGTCTAAACACAGGGTCACAGGATTCATTGTGTTTCAATAGACGGATCCATTTATTTGTGTACTGTGCAGTCAGTGTGTGTGTGTGTGTGTGTGTGTGTGTGAGAGCAGGTTGTGCCAACTTGTGTGTGTGGTGTCAACTTGTGTAAATGCGTGTGTATTTGTTTGTAGAGGGTAAGAGTTCAGGAGCTTGTGAGTGTATTATGTAACTAACTCTGTCTTACACACCCCCTCTAGGCTCTACGGTCAGTCCCGTACATCTGCTTCTCTAATAAGGGTTTAGATGTATTATACAGACTGTGATTTTGGCCTTAGATCTACTGCACACAATAGTAGCCTATAATTGTAGGCATCACATGGACAGAGAGGTGTATTGGAAGTCCCTCACTGCAGGTCACTGGGCTTCCTGCTCTGCTCAGTGTGTTCTGTCTCCAGTCTTGTCTGGGGCCCAGGGTGGAGCTCTGGCCATACATTCACACCCACCATGGCCCTCTTCCTGAGACCCAGTGGCTTTGTCTGAGGAGCGGTTTGTGTGTGTGTGTGTGTGTGTGTGTGTGTGTGAGAGAGAGTGGATGGTAGTGGGTTTGTAGTGAAGTGAACGAGTGACTCTGGCCCAAAACAGCAGCCCCACCGTCTCTCCTACAGTTAGGGCCACGGGCCAGGGTGGGGTGGAAGTGGACCCCACGAGGGGGAGGGGAGCTCCCTGGGATGCAAGAGGGGAGAATGCTACAATGCCACATTCCATTTCTCATTCCATACCCCTCAGGGTTCATAACCCCTCCTTGACAATGAGAGAAAGAGCCGCACCCTCCGCGTGCCCAGCGATGACACCACAGAGTACAGGCATAGTGTTTATACATACAGGCATAGTGTTTATACATACAGGCATAGTGTTTATACATACAGGCATAGTGTTTATACATACAGGCATAGTGTTCATACATACAGGCATAGTGTTTATACATACAGGCATAGTGTTTATACATACAGGCATAGTGTTTATACATACAGGCATAGTGTTTATACTGTGTGTGTTCTGTCTGAAAGGGATTCTATGGAGGTATGAAAGGCCAGGGGTATAATATATTCTACCATCGTGGGTGTATGATGTTGGTTTCTGCAGTGTTGGTGAGCTTGGTTATGTTATCAAAGCTGACTACAGTCTGACAGCAAAGTGTGAGCAAATGTTTATCACATGTTGACCATCCACAGCCTGAATGATGCCACACAGGATGTCAAAACGTTCTCTTTCACTTATTCATCCCTCTCATCCTTTCCTAGCCCTTTTCCTCTCCCCTCTGAGCTAGTAGTATGATCTAATCTTCATCATTGTCTCTGTCAATCTGTGCAGTGACAGGTTCTCTGGGGCTGGGCTCAGTTGGATGTGGGAGACATTTTGTGTGCCTGCAACTCGTTGGGTGGAGGTCAGAGACAGGAAGCATGGCCTCACAGATAAACCATGTTGACTCCTCAGGCCTGGTACCTGATAGGGTAGGACTAACACACTGATACTAACACACTGATAGAGAGCCATAGGGATGGAGGAGGGACAGCTGCTTTAGAAAGGTGTGTCCTGAGAAGAGACAGAACTAGAGATTTGAATGGAAAGGATGTCTGGGGATGCCGGGCACTTCAGTACCTAATCAGGGCACACCCACCCATTAGTGTTAAAATATCAACATGGGCATCCCCCATAATAGTTGTGATTGACAATGATCTACTATTTTTAGCGAACCCACTACGAGTGACTTTTAATTCGAACCCTTGGCAGAGCCATCCCACAGGTGCCCAGTATGTTCCAACTTCAAATAGAGGTGGACAGGAGCAGTGGTGGAAAAAGTACCCAATTGTCATACTTGAGTAAAAGTGAAAATAGCTCAATAGAAAATGACTCAAGTAAAAATGAAAGTCAGCCAGTAAAATACTACTTGAATAAAAGTCCAAAAGTATTTGGTTTTAAGTATACTTAAGCATCAAAAGTAAATGTAATTTCTAAAATATACTTAAGTATCAAAAGTAAAAGTATAAATCCTTTCTAATTTCTTATGTTAAGCAAACCAGACGGCACATTTTTCTTGTTTTTATTTATGTATAGCCAGGGGCACACGCCAACACTCAGACATCATTTACAAACAAAGGATTTGTGTTTAGTGAGTCTGCCAGATCAGAGGCAGGAGGAAGACCAGGGATGTTCTCTTGATAAGTGTGTGAGTTGGACATTTTGTGTGAGTTGGACATAAAGCATTCAAAATGTAACAAGTACTTTTGGGTGTCAAGGAAAATGTATGGAGTAAAAAGTACATTATTTTTTTTAGGAATGTAGTGAAGTAAAAGTTGTCAAAAATATAAATACCACCCCCCCCCCAAAAAAAACATAAGTAATACTGTTAAGTATTTTTTACTGAAGTACTTTACACCACTGGACAGTAGGGCTGCATTGTTCACCCCTGCCACACTGACTGAAAAAGCAGGTTTACAACAGTGAGTTTGTCAGTCAGAAACATATTAACTCTCTCCCCTATAGGGGTTTGAGAGGGTCACTAAACTAAGCTCTTGTCAAATTTACACATGACAATCACGAGGCTAAGGATTTGTCCTATTCCACTGAGTAACCATGGAGCTTTTGACTTTGTCATCTCTGAGGTTATTCTTTCACCTGATCAAGGGGTGTTTCTCAGCTTTCTACCACTTATTAAAAGCCCAGGAGTTAGAGGCCCTGTTTAAAAGTTGCTGTGGTAGCAGGCGGTAGCAGTGGGCTGACTGCATGACAGATCTATTGTATATAGAGGACTGCTGAGTGCGTGCGGAATGCCTGGGTTGATGATTTGCGGGGCGCGTGGCAGAGGAGGGTGCCTAGACTTTGGACATTATCGATGGCACATAATGCAGCCATGTGCAGCATGGAAAACTCTGTGAGAGCCAATGCCTTTCAGGCAGAGCAAGACACATTCTCTGTCCATTACAGCTGCAGTAGAATATCTCTTGTATGGCGTTATCATGAATTATAAAGTGGGTGGTTCAAACCCTGAATGCATCGGACTGTATACCAAGGGTATGACAAAAAATTGCAATTATTACGTTGGTAACCAGTTTTATAATAGCAATAAGGCACCTCAGGTTGTTGTGATATATTGCCTATATGCCAGGACTAAGGGCTGTATCCAGGCACTCCACGTTGCGTCGTGCTTAAGAACAGCCCTTAGCCATGGTATATTGGCCATATACCACACCCCCCGGGCCTTACTGCTTAAGAATAACATGATTTAACATGAGTCTTTTTCCTGGATGTTGCCCAGTAGTTGAGTCACTCAGAGACCCTGGCATTCTGTAGTAATAATGACACACGTTACCTGGCTACAGTATGATGATGTCCTGGTGAATACACAGTAGTTACACTTCAGTCCTCCACTGGCTTCACATGGGGAAAATATGAACCAGGCATCTGGCAGAGTGGCAGCCGCTGGCATGGTGTATGAAGCTGTTTTCAAGCTGGTGAGGTGGTGATTTTGACAGCTGCCTTAGTGTTCCATTAGAAAGGCCCTCTGTGTCAAATATGGTCAGGGGAAGAGATTGAGAGGATGGACAATGCAAATTACCTGAGATCATTAACCTTTGATATATTTTACTAGAGCTCATCATGATGTTTTACAGCTCTCCACATCAGATCAGGTTTGTATGGGATGACATCTCTGCTGTCAATCATTGACTCAGGTGCTGAAGAGACAGTGAAGCTCTCTTGACAGGGTTTAGGTAAATAGTAAATATGGGTTAATATCAGGTAATTATGAACTGAAAACAGCTACAAAAGAGTGAAACAAGTGATTTTGGTTGGTTTGTGCCTCCCAGGCATAAATAAACAAGGTCAGTCAGTTTTAGTGACCGTTCTTTGTCAGGAGTATTTTTGAGGTGTTGCAGCTGTGTGGTGCCAGTTAAACAGAAGCTGTGGTGATACTGTACCTTATCTGGCATATACTGCTTCCTGTGGGGGTCGTGTGCTAAGGTGAACTGGGTTATATCATGCTCTGGGTGGGGGCTGTCAAATCTTTCAGTAGAGAGAGATTAAGAAAGAAGCATCACCAGCAGCTGCAGATAGTGGAACATATCAGGCTTAATGATGCGGGTTAACAGTTGTGTGTAGATGAACTGTACTCTTAGAAAAAAGGGTTCCAAAAGGGTTCTTCAGTTGTCCCCATAGGAGAACCCTTTTGGGTTCCATGTAGAACCCTCTGTGGAAAGGGTTCTATGTGGAACCCAAAAGGGTTCTACCTTGAACTAAAAGGGTCTACCTAGTACCAAAAAGTGTTATACAAAGGGTTCTCCAATGGGGACAGCCGAAGAAACCTTTTAGGTTATAGATAGCACCTTTTTACAGGTTTGCTTGTTGGTGTGTGCGTTGGTTTGTTAGCATGTTCAGGCTGGTTGGTTAGTTAGTGTGTGCAGTAGGCCTACAGTGGTTTTCTGGCCCTCAGTAGAGTGTATGCAGACGAAATTCACATTCTACAGCACAACAGCAGAGTCATGTCTTAATTGTAAATCTAACAATGACTCAATAATCTATGCCTTCTGGGAATGCTTTAAATCTATAAGTTGTGGGCGGAGTTAGAAAGTTGACCTTCATAAGCATTACCATGTAAATCTACTTTTAATCCGTTTGTCTTCATATTTCAAGACATGGCGTATGGGGGTGTAGTGAGATATTCAACGGGCTGGACAATTCTCTTCTCATCTTGAAAAAATGTATATACTTAACTGGAAATCAACCAATCCTTCATCGTTAAAACAATGGAAAGGTCAATTGCTTTATTATCTAAATGTTGAAAGTGCGTGGGTGACGAAGAGAAACAGGATGGTGCAGTTTGAGGCCATGAGAGGGATGCAGATGCTGGAGAGGGGAGTGTGAGCAGGTGGGTCTGGGTAGGTGTGATGTCGTTGATGTTTGTGTATGTTTCGTATTGTTAAAAAATGTATATAATAATCATGCACATTTTTTTGAGTGTTGGCAAACAGAGAGAAGAAGTGTGTCGGCTTGAGGTTAGTTGCAATTGAAAGCCCGGTACGTAGCAGGAAGGAAGAAATGGGCTCAACCAGAGTCATTCTCTCCAATGACCTACCTGCTCCAAAGGTCCCCTTCCTAGACTTGGACTGGATGACAATGACATGATGGCTGTTCTATTTTTGCATCAGGCCATAGTAAAACATCTGGCACAATTGGCAGTCAGGGAAAGCCTGGTTTTGAATTATGACTCAAATGCTTTTAGTCAGTTTTAAGTAAGACCCCAAGGTTTGTTATTGTGTTTGTTCGTATTGAAAGTGTTCCACTTGTTCATATGAAACTAGGGCTTCTGGTTGAGCCCACGTGTCCACAGTCGTAGGCCATAGATGATGGTGATCACAATATTTTTTCTTCCCTAAAAAGAAGATAGAGATGGTTCTTGGTAAGGTACTGCTTCTCCTTCCACCTGTCACCTCCATATAGAGGGTGTTAGTGAGTCCCTCCATGAGAATGACAGAGGACATTTCCCATTATGGCGTCTGTGAGCGCACTGGAAGCGCCATTGAGCCCATCTCCATTTTGAAGTAGTCCGTTTTCTTCTTCTACTACTTCAGAGTTGGTAAACAAACTGAAAGGGTGCATACTGCAGCTGGAGTGTGTTGTCTGAACAGGTATAAAGTCAAGGTTGGTGATTTACTGTCACTTCAGTTATGGAATGTTTGCTCAGGTCCCACCTGATGACCTTGATGGAATTATGTGATCCTTCCTTAACTTCAAAATGGTGAAATTCCTCAATGGCTTCCGGGCACTAGAGTCCTCTATCATTCTCTCTGGTGACAGCCAATGACCTGTCAGAACAGCTCCGACCACTGACTTACTGTAAGTCACAGCTTTAGAAAGGGATGAGCCTCTGTACGCCTGTGTGCCTCTAAATCCTCGTAGCTGTAAAACAGTGCTGTCACATTTGCTGGATGGTTTCGGTAACCAGCATGTAGAAATACCCATTAGACACCGTCTCTAATTTACACTGGAAGCGTAGTCAAACCAACTCATTATTGTCAGTCAAGGGGTGGGCAGGATGGAAAATGTCTGTTTGTTCTTTCTACGTCTTCTGTGTGGTAGATGTCAGTGCTGTAACCAGTGGGACTGCAGGTGTAGGGGTGTGTATCTGTATTGTGTATTTATTTCTCTTGCATGTGAGGAAGTTGACTTCAGAGGGAAGAGTATGCTTCAGGAAAGAAGTAGCAGTTCCTGTGCTGCGCACTTACCCCTCATGATGGAAACGGTTGTGCCATCTTCATCCAGTGAACATGTTCGGCTAGGAACACATTCTCTTACACTCACCGTATGTCAAATCTATGCCTAAGCATTTCAAATAGTCCACAAAGCACAATACTTTCCCTGGCTTTGAAAATGCTTACTAGTATGGTTATTTCTGATGATTCAGGATTTGCAAAAACTTGTAATACTAATACTAACTGTGTTGTAACTGTTGTCTCAGTTTCTCTCCCTGTATTAACTGTTATTCATGAGGTGTTGCTTCTCAGTTGACCGGAGATATGAGGTTCCTGCGTGGGGCCACAGACCCCAGAGATTATGACTGTTAGAAACCTCCTCATCTAGAACACAAGGTGATGTAGATATGTAGGTGTGGGGGATAGAGATGAGAGCGTGGATATTCCTGAGAGGTCACTGAACTCAACGTGATTGGAGCACAAAGTGCCCATATGTGAGATCTCTGGGAGCTTTAAAGGAACATGTTGTTTTAAGGTAAAGGCTTAGAAACAACTATTCAGGAGTTGTAGCACACAGTGTTCCTATTTACAGTATATAATTACCACAGGAATGTTTCATTTCCTAAAACAAGATAAAGCTTAATATGATGTAATGAATTGAATTGAATGTTAACTATGTAATAGTTGGTCACCGTAATCTTCCCCCACCTGAGTGGTGACCATGACCAAACCCTTCCCTTTTAGAATTTGGAACCAGTAACAACCTTTCCCGAGTTGGACTTACTTTCCAGCATTCCTCTCCCACATTCTCCAAATATTATGCCTTGATAGAGAGAACTAGGTTCTGGGAACCATTCAAAACAAAATAAAGTGTGAAAAGATTAGACAAATATTTCTGATCTGAGACTGAACTCAGGTCATGGCTAAGCTTATCTTAAACAAATATTGGTTTCATGTGGGAGACTTTTATAATACAGAGGCAGACAGACAGTCACCCTAATTTTTCCAATAGCACACCATGGCAATTTCTATGGGTATTCCCTATTGTTTTAAAAGCTGACCACTGCAGGTGACTGTTGTTCTTATGGTATCTTCCATGCATTACTCCCTTCCTGCAGTGGTTGAATGTACACACACACACACACACACACACACACACACACAGGACATGCAGTAGGAGTGAAGCACGGTTTCCTCCCCAGGAGAAGGCCCTGGTTTGTGTGTGTGCAGCAGATTCCACAGATTCCGTGCCCTCCCGGAGATTCTTCCCTGCTCCCGACACAAACTGTCTTCTGTTATCTCAGCCACCCTGCCATGGTCCTTTTCTGTTGGTTGGCAGGGACGCTCAACATTGACCAGTTGACCTCATCCTTCCTGGCTGTGTTCCACTGTGAGTGTCTGTTATTAAAGCTGCAGTATGTAACTTTTTGGGAGACCTGTCCAAATGCACATAGAAATGATAGTTATAGATCTGTCATTCTCATCGAAAGCAAGTCTAAGAAGCGGTAGATCTGTTCTATGTGCTCTATTTCTATGCTTCCCTTTCTTACATTTTATTTTTGGGTCTTTTACTTTCGGTTTTGTACACCAGCTTCAAATAGTTAAATACAATATTTTTTGGTTTGGAAAATATATTTCACAGCGGTTTCAATGGTACAATGATTTTCTACACTAGACTTGCTTGTTTTGTGACATTAACTGACATTACGGACTAGCTATTTGAATTTTAGCCACCAGGAAATGACGGAGCAATTTCTGCAAAGTTCACCTTAAGAGGAATAGGACTCCAATTGGACTGAAACAGATCTGTCCTGGTCAGACACTGGGCTTAGTGCTCCTGTAAAATGTGTGGTAAGACTTGTGCAGTGAACAGTCAATGGGATCTACATACCAGAAGGACATCCTCAAGCCATGCTGTATTTTTCTTATCTACCATGACTTCCATGACCCCGTGTTTCAAGCCTTCAATTTGAAGGACGCAGGTGCACCCTCAGTCGCTCTTCTTCATTTTGAAGGGAAAATTTGTGGCGTACAATTTGTGGCGTACAGTTTGCAGTTTGTGTTTAATTATGTAGCAAAACGGAGATTTCACACCAAAAACAGGAAGCAGAGAAACCACTGTAACCAGCTTTTCAGTTTAACCAGGACTTTGGGTAGAGAGGGACCACACCAATAATTAGTCAGGGAGAATTCAGTTCCAATTAATGGGAATGGGCCATTCCTGAAAGCGGGAAGCAGGTGGAGTCTTCAGGAAGCCTGTCTTTTCCTGGACCTCTAACTCCACAGGAGAGGCTGCGGCTCGTTGGAAGGGGGAAGGCTTTGTGTGCCATTCCTTAAACAAAAGGCTTCTTCCGTTCTGAGTCTCAGTGACGACAGCACTCCACCCAGCAGCCTGTCCCTGCCCCCTTTTTTTACTCACTGATTGGACTGGCTAATACAGCACTCCACCCAGCAGCCTGTCCCTGCCCCCTTTTTTTACTCACTGATTGGACTGGCTAATACAGCACTCTACTCCTCCTTAAGACTGCAATCAACTTACATAAGACAAAGGCTATTGGTCATTCATGACTGCTCCGTGTTGATGTAGTGTGTGTGTGTGATTGGCTGATGGATTCTAGAATCTCTATTATTCAGTGGAAGTTTACATACACTTAGGTTGGAGTCATTAAAACTCGTTTTTCAAACACTCCACAAATTTCGTGTTAACAAACTATAGTTTTGGCAAGACGGTTAGGACATCTACTTTGTGCGTGACACGTCATTTTTCCAACAATTGTTTACAGACAGATTATTTCACTTATAATTCACTGTATCACAATTTCAGTGACATACACTACGTTGACTGTGCTTTTAAATAGCTTGGAAAATTCCAGAAAATTATGTCATGGCTTTAGAAGCTTCTGATAGGCTAATTGACATCATTTGAGTCAATTGGCGGTGTACCTGTGGATGTATTTCAAAGCCTACCTTCAAACTCAGTGCCTCTTTGCTTGACATCATGGGGAAAATCTAAAGAAATCAGCCAAGACCTCAGAAAAAAAATTGTAGACCTCCACAAGTCTGGTTCATCCTTGGGAGCAATTTCCAAACGCCTGAAGGTACCACGTTCATCTGTACAAACAATAGTATGCAAGTATAAACACCATGGGACCACCCAGCCATCATACTTCTCAGGAAGGAGACGCGTTCTGTCTCCTAGAGATGAACATATTTTGGTGCGAAAAGTGCAAATCAATCCCAGAACAACAGCAAAGTACCTTGTGAAGATGCTGGAGGAAACAAGTACAAAAGTATCTATATCCACAGTAAAACGAGTCCTATATCGTCATAACCTGAAAGGCCGCTCAGCAAGGAAGAAGCCACTGCTCCAAAACTGCCATAAAAAAGCCAGACTATGGTTTGCAACTGCACATGGGGACAAAGATCGTACTTTATGGTGAAATGTCCTCTAGTCTGATGAAACAAAAATAGTACTGTTTGGCCATAATGACCATTGTTATGTTTGGAGGTTAAAAGGCGGATGCTTACAAGCTGAAGAACACCATCCCAACTGTGAAGCACGGGGGTGGCAGCATCATGTTGTGAGGGTGCTTTGCTGCAGGAGGGACTGGTGCACTTCACAAATAGATGGCATCATGAGGAAGTAACATTTTGTGGATATTGAAGCCATATTCTAAGACATCAGTCAGGAAGTTAAAGCTTGGTCATAAATGGGACTTCCAAATGGACAATGACCCCAAGCATACTTCCGTTGTGGCAAAATGGTTTAAGGACAACAAAGTCAAGGTATTGGAGTGGCCATCACAAAGCCCTGACCTCAAACCTATAGAAAATTTGTGGGCAGAACTGAAAAAGCGTGAAACCTGACTCATTTACAGCAGCTCTGTCAGGAGGAATGGGCCAAAATTCACCAAACTTATTGTGGGAAGCAAGTTAAACAATATAAAGGCAATGCTACCAAACACTAATTGAGTGTATGTACACTTCTGACCCACTCGGAATGTGATGAAAGAAATAAAAGCTGAAATAAATAATTATCTCTATTATTATTCTGACATTTCACATTCTTAAAATAAAGTGGTTATCCTAACTGACCTAAGACGGAATGTTTACTAGGATTAAATGTCAGGAATTGAGAAAAACTGAGTTTATAAATGTATTTGGCTAAGGTGAATGCAAACTTCCAACTTCAACTGTAGGTGTCAATCAAAGTCTCGTCAAAAGTGTATTTGGAAAAACTGATTATGTCAATAATAATATTGGCCAATAGGGGGAGTATGGGGTTGTTGGGTCAGAGAGACATTGATTATGATTGTGTCATTTGTTTGGCTCCTGTTCTATATCTGTGCTGTATTTAACTCTGCACCTACATTCCCTGAGGCTTTGTAAAACTCTGTGAAAGGTCCCCTTACTAAAAAAAGACACTACTTGTGTTCTCTTACCGACGGATGGGAGTAGCTGGACTTGGTCGAGTTTTTTCCTGGATGACAATACAGTGCTATGTCTTCCTGTCATCTCAGAGAGGCAGGAGGACAGGGGTCACCTCCCAGCCTGCTATTGTCCTGCCCTGGTCTCACTGGGCTGACTGGGCTCACACAACACAGGGTCCGGGCCCTCAGGAACTGGCCCTTCCCCAGGCCGGGGTAGTGGCTCCATGCCTCCTGGCTCCTGCCCCTCCCAGTCCTCTCTACACTAACACAGCTCCAGTCACATGCTCTGTACACCCTCCTATTCTGTCAGACACCTTTCCTTCCTCTGGTGTAATTTTAGTCTGATTTGATCATCAATGTCAGAGTCATGGTCTTAAATGTAGCCTATTACTGCATTTCATACCATATCAGCATACTGGACATATGGGAAGGGGAAGGAAGGGAAATGGAAGGGGGTATCTAGTCAGTTGGCACAACTGAATCCATTCAACTGAAATGTGTCTTCCGCATTTAACCCAGCCCCTTCACGTTCACGTCAGTTGTAGTTGGGGGTTAACTGTCTTGATCAATGGCTTGGAGATTCAAACCAACGACCTTATGGTTACTGGCCCAATACCTCTAGGCTACCTGCTGCTCGATATTGGGATGTATTAGGTATTAATGGTAAAGGAAAAACATATTTTTGTGAATGTGAATCATTTCATGTAAGTTCTGTGAATGTGATTCATTGTCTTAGCACAGGAAACCAGGAGAGCGGAAGGAGAAAGTAGATTCTCCAGCAGGCTAATAATCAACTAACGGTGTTTCATCTCTTCATCAGGACGTGCAGAGTGAGCTGAGGCCGCGTCTGTGTGTGATCAAGAAGGGGCCTCATGGCTACGGCTTCAACCTGCACAGTGAGAAGGCCAGACCAGGCCAGTACATCAGAGCAGTGGATGAGGACTCACCTGCACAGAGGTCAGGCCTGCTGGCCAAGGACATGATAATACAGGTAACTATCTAGCTCACCTTTGACCTCTGGCATCATACTGTATTATTATTATTATTATTCCATGTATAGTAATAGTACATTACTATTGTTAGTAGTATTCAATGCACAGTACTATTATTACTGTATAGTAGTAAATTGAATAATATTGTATTAATGAAAATAATTCTGTTTGTCATGCAAGCTTTTCTAAAACTACGGGACTTGTCTTTAATGGCCTTGGCACAATTCAGTCATGTTGAAGTTGAAGTGTGGAGTGAGGAGGACTGTGAGTGGTAGTAACAGTCTCTGTGTGAGGTCCTAATCTCATAGGAGGGGAGAGGTGGACACTGTCACTGGGAGTTAGTGCAGACTGGGATAATCCAGCTTTGTCACTGGTGACTTGTCTGCACTCCACCACCCCAGTCTATCCTGCTCATTACTCACTACTGTAGAGCAGGGTGGGTGTGTGTGTATTGTCAGAGGTGTGTATGGCTGCCTGGCTGCCCTCATTCTACTCTAGCCACGTTTTCAAATGAGTTTCTGCTATTCCCCAGCAGCCATGTGAGACTGCCATAGAAAAGGAGAGAGGGAAGAGAGGAGAGTTGAATTCTTGAGACAGAGAGGGGGTTCCATCCCCCAGCAGGCCCCACACTCCCACCACCCACTGAGGACTGTATTCTTTCTGTTAAATGGACAGCTATTGTTACTGCCCAAGCACGTATTGTTTGGTCTCCTTCCTGGGACTGTGGGAGACAGCCAGGCCCACCCTATGACCGACACAGATACACACACATGCACGCATTACACTCATGTGCATACACACGTACACACCCACAGACATGTTATTATTTAGTTTTTTTTTAATGTAAACTTGATTTAATTAGGCAAGTTACGTACACGTACACACACATGCACACACACAAAGATACACATGCACGCACACACACACACACACACACACACACACACACACACACACACATGCACAAAATACACACTTAGAGCTCACAGAACCCACACATACAAAGTACACACATGCTATCTCAGCAGTGGTTCCTCAGAATGTTCAGCTGTCTGGGGAACAGATGACACTATGACATATGCTGGGCCAATGGCCTGATGGCTGAGATGGTGTTGCTAAGCACTCTCTGGCTACTAGCAGTTGTTGCTATCCAAGAACCTACTGTATGAAGAGAAAGGAAAGTAGAATGTTTTTGCAGCCCTTTATGTTTCCTCTGAATTGTACACTGTTCTCTTCAGCAATGTTTCATTTGTATTCAGACTACGTACTACGGATTCTTATGCAACAGTGAAGAGTTTTACTCATTTCTCAAGCCCCTGGGAGAGCTTCACTTCCTCTCTGTGTGTGTGCAGTAGCATATTCTGTGTTTGTGTGGAGAGACAGGATTTCCTGCTGGACAACAGACTGATAGTATTGAAAACTGAGTCCTAGCTTTGATAAACAGGTTATCGTCCTCGTTGTGAGAACAATGGAAATATGCAAGAAATAGTTTCCCATAAATAGTTAGTTACTTGAACAAACTATGGTGCTGATGTGAAAGGGAAACCTGTAGTTTTCGGCTGTTGGACTAGCCTTCACCGTTTTGACTTGGTAAACTATAGTTACACTACTTATACAACTAAGGAGTTAATGCTTCATGAGATGATTTGTGCAGACATGACTCTTGTGTCTGTGTTTTGAAGTTCCTTACACTCTCTCTCCCCCTCTCTCCCCTCTGTCTCTATCCCCCTCTCTCTCTCCCTCTCTCCCCCTCTCTTGCTCTCTGCCCCCTCTCACCCTCTCTGTCTCTCTCCCCATCTATCTCTCCGTCTCTCCCCCTCTCTCTCCCTCTCCCCCTCTCTCTCCCTCTCTCACCCTCTCTGTCTCTCTCCCCATCTATCTCTTCGTCTCTCTCCCTCTCTCCCCTCTCTCACCCTCTCTGTCTCTCTCCCCATCTATCTCTTCGTCTCTCCCCTCTCTCACCCTCTCTGTCTCTCTCCCCATCTATCTCTTCATCTCTCTCCCTCTCTCCCCCTCTCTATGTCTTCGTCTCTCCCCCTCTCTCTCCCTCTCCCCCCTCTCTCTCCCTCTCTCCCCTCTCTCACCCTCTCTGTCTCTCTCCCCATCTATCTCTTTGTCTCTCTCCCTCTGTCTCTCTCCCTCTCTCCCCCTCTGTCTTCGTATCCCCCTCTCTCTCCCTCTCCCCCTCTCTCTCCCTCTCTCCCCCTCTCTCCCCCTCTCTATGTCTTCGTCTCTCCCCTCTCTCTCCCTCTCCCCCTCTCTCTCCCTCTCTCACCCTCTCTGTCTCTCTCCCCATCAATCTCTTCGTCTCTCTCCCTCTCTCCCCTCTCTCACCCTCTCTGTCTCTCTCCCCATCTATCTCTTCGTCTCTCTCCCCCTCTCCCCCTCTCTCCCCCTCTCTATGTCTTTGTCTCTTCCCCTCTCTCCCCCTCTCCCCTCTCTCTCCCTCTCTCCCCCTCTCTATGTCTTCGTCTCTCCCCCTCTCTCTCCCTCTCCCCTCTCTCTCCCTCTCTCCCCCTCTCTATGTCTTCGTCTCTCCCTCTCTCTCCCTCTCTATGTCTTCTTCTCTCCCCCTCTCTCTCCCTCTCCCCTCTCTCTCCCTCTCTCCCCCTCTCTATGTCTTCATCTCTCCCTCTCTCTCTCCCTCTCCCCCTCTCTCCCCCTCTCTCTCTCCCTCTCTCTCCCCATCTATCTCTCCGTCTCTCCCCTCTCTCTCCAGGTGAATGGAATGAAAGTGGAGGGGAAGCAGCACTCGGAGGTGGTGGCAGCCATCAAGTCTGGTGGTGAGGAGACCTCTCTACTGGTTGTGGACACAGACACAGATGCCTTCTTCAGGAGGTGCAGAGTCGCTCCCACCCCAGAACACATCACAGGTGAGACCAGAGCCATTTCTACAAGAAAGGGCCAGAACTCAGTGGATGCAGTTTGATTAGTGATCCTTTCTGTAGACATACGTGTTCAAGTATTCACACACAACGGACGTTATCAGCTTGCACGTTCCTCACTGTGTGTGTGAAGGACAGACCTCTGAAGCCCCTCACTCACACGATCCCTGACGGACATGGGAATCGTTATCAGATCTGAGTTAGCCTCACAGTGTAAGGAAGCTGTTTTGCCTCTGCAATCACCTCATCATTTTTTAAATCTAACCTTTATTTAACTCGGCAGGTAATAATTAAACCACTTACTTCTCCTTTAACAGCCTCATTCAAGGTCTATAGTCCCCAGAGGTTTCTCTCTAAGGCCTGATCTCGTACCCCCTGTCCCCCTGTCCTTGGTAAACACTAGCAGATTAAGGGTGTCTGACTGCTTGGCCAGGCTCCTCTGCTCCTCTCTCTCTGCCAAGGAACACAGACACAGAGACACACAGATACTGAGCTCATCTCATTTCCTGTCCCCTCACGTTGTTTGCTCGAGGTACAACATCCTAACTCTTAGGTACGGATCTAGAATCAGCTTTACTTCCCTGAATGTCAACCACTATTAGGGGCTAAATGCAAACTTCCCCCAACTGTCTAGGGGCAACTTCCCCCAACAACCACTGAGCTCTTCACAAAGAGAAGGCTGTTGTACCTCTGAAAGCCCCTAGAGGGAGCCACAGCCTGTAAATTGACTCCAGTGCTGGAGAGTCTGGCTGAAGGTTGGCATTTATTGTCATGAATTTTGCCCTGGAGGTAGCTCTGCGGAGTAGTCACTAGCTGGCAGAGCCACAAAGTCTTAAAATCAGATTTTTCACCTAACCTTAACCATAACCTTAACCACACTGCTAACCCTAACCTTAAAATAAGACCTTAAAAGCACATATTTGCTTTCATACATTTTTACAATATAGTCAATAATTACTTTGTAGCTGGCCCATCTAGCGGGAATCGTTTGGTTCTGCCTCCAAGGCAAGATTCATGACAATAAACGTCAAGCTGCGTTTGGCTTGGGAGGCCAACTGTGCCCAAGTAACACTTGTTGAAACAGGGCGGTGGCCCATGACAGCACTTGGCTGGCTACTCTGAGTGCCATTCTGATGCCAACGGCCTCATAGAACGATGATGTCAGACCAGCCGACGCTATGACAACCATATGGGTGTGGAGGAAATCGGTGCCCTCTGTGTCTGGGACATGCATATTAGTCAGTGTGTGTGCTGAAAACACCCCACACATACCACCACACACCACACCACCCCACACATACCACCCCACACACACCACCTCACACACACCACCTCACACACACCACCCCACACACACCAACACCCTGCCCCAGACTGCCTTTATATTGCCTCTGCTTGAAGCTCTGCCCTAAACAACAGCTGCTGTCTGATCAGGCCAAAGATTCTGTTTATTAAAAAGGTTACCTGTCTGTGCCTCTGAGTGAACCGTTAATAAGATGGTGGGTAGAAGTAGACTATATTTATTTTTCATTTAACTAGGCAAGTCAGTTAAGAACAATCTCTTATTTATAATGACAGCCTAGGAACAGTGGGTTAAGTGCCTTGTTCAGGGGCAGAACAACAGATTTTTACCTTGTCAGCTCTGGGATTTGATCTAGCAACCTTTCGGTTACTGGCCCAACGCTCTAACCTACCTGCCGCCCCTGTAAGTTAGTGTCTTCCATGCTATTTGACCTAACTGGGAGATTTATTCTTATTTAGTGCGCCAATAAAAATACAGTAGCTGCTTTGTTGTGATAAGAATGTCCTCTGTTTTACATGGAGGAATGTTGTTGTGTTCTGATTCCACACTGGTTGTTTAGACAAGCATTTCACCCGCAATAACATCTGCTAAATATGTGTATGTGACCAATAACATTTGATTTGATTTGACAGCTATCCATTGGCACGGTTACACCTCCAAGTTGACTGATGATTGACATGCTGTGTCCTCTGAAGTATAGTCAAGCAGTAAAAGGAGATATAACTCCTGTTCTACCCAGGAGGATATATGGTCAGGTCTTAGTCCTATCTAACGTCCTCTGGTTTCTGCTACCGGCTTCTAAATCTGACTGAAAAATGCCCAACAGGAGCAAAATTCCATTGAGGCATTGCCCAGGTAACTGCTCTCTCGTGTTGCCCACTCAGAGGGCACCTGACCACCTTGACTTTAGTACACACACACGCACGCACCCACCCACGCACGCAAACACACACACACACACACACACACACACACACACACACACACACACACACACACACACACACACACACACACACACACACACACACACACACACACACACACACACACACACACACACACACACACACACACACACACACACACACACACACGGATGGACACACACTCCACACTCCCCTCTGGCCAGCACTTGTGTTTGGTTTCCAAGGCGCTGGCTCCAAGTGGCCTCTCAGCCTGTAGTGTTAGCTGTATTGGGACTGAAGAGCCTCTTGTCCGTGTGCAAACAGTGAGGAGGGACCCAAGGAGCACAGAGGTACATAGAGGCAGCTTCAACAGGTTTCAGAACAGCCCAGGGGGACGCAGACCAGAGGGACCCAAGGAGCACAGAGGTACATAGAGGCAGCTTCAACAGGTTTCAGAACAGCCCAGGGGGATGCAGACCAGGGTCAGGCTATCTTTAGATGATAACAGGTTACTATCTTAGTTCTCACCGTTTATCTGTCTGTCTGTGTGAGAGGAGTTGAAGCATGGAAGGGTCCGTTTTAGTAGTCCACCAGCTCCGACCAGGGGTCAGTTGTTCATCAGTCAACTCTATCTGTTTTAGATAGACACACAGGTTTAGATATAGTGTATTGTCTTTCTGTGGTTGACTTAGCCAAGTGAAAACCATTCCTTAATATCCTTGTGACAGGGTTAGAGGACAGTTTCTTACCAGGGCTATTTGATATAGGTAGGCCACTAGGGTACTGGGTTTCATATGCAGCAGCTTGTTTGGACGTGATGATGCGTGGCAGGTAACCAGGGTCAGAGAACATCTCTATGAAGATGAACCCTGTTTGAATAATGGATGACCTACACATACCTGTGCTATGTAACAGAGTAGGTGTTGCTGGGATGAAACCTGAACTGGATAGGAGCCGTTCTCTGGAGCAGGGATATGAGTCACTCTGGAATTCTGTTCTGGTGTTTGACGGAGGTGTGACAGTTACAGGATATTTAGGACTGACTATAAGATTGGAGAATTGCCATGATTAGGTGTTGTTGAATGGTTGTGAATAGCTGGTATGGAGGAGGGAGTGTGAGTTTGTGTTGAGTCCATGACTGAGCAGTGTTCTCTTCTGCTTTCAGGATCTTTGCCTGTGCCTGTCGTCAACGGAGACATGGAAGAGACGGTAAGACTTGGATGCCAAATACCTTATTGACCTAATATCATACAGACAGACAGACAGACACTGTGGCGGTCACTGACAGGTCAGCCCCTAGAAATAAAACACTGTGGATTAACTGCTTCTGCTTTGGCACTGACAGGCACCCTATCAGCTGGTCATTCATAGGGAGTGGACTAGTATTATTTTATAGGACTGTAGAGTGTGTGAATTGCTTCATATAATTTATTTTGTGTTGGTTGGTTCTCACTCTCCCTCCAGCTCACTCATTAATGAGTAAAACAGGCTGTTTCCAGCAGGCAGGCTGGTCCAGGCAGGGGAGGGTATCTTACTCTCAGTGTTGGTTGGTTCTCACTCTCCCTCCAGCTCGCTCATTAATGAGTAAAACAGACTGTTTCCAGCAGGCAGGCTGGTCCAGGCAGCGGAGGGTATCTTACTCTCAGTGTTGGTTGGTTCTCACTCTCCTTCCAGCTCACTCATTAATGAGTAAAACAGACTGTTTCCAGCAGGCAGGCTGGTCCAGGCAGCGGAGGGTATCTTACTCTCAGTGTTGGTTGGTTCTCACTCTCCCTCCAGCTCACTCATTAATGAGTAAAACAGACTGTTTCCAGCAGGCAGGCTGGTCCAGGCAGCGGAGGGTATCTTACTCTCAGTGTTGGTTGGTTCTCACTCTCCCTCCAGCTCGCTCATTAATGAGTAAAACAGACTGTTTCCAGCAGGCAGGCTGGTCCAGGCAGCGGAGGGTATCTTACTCTCAGTGTTGGTTGGTTCTCACTCTCCTTCCAGCTCACTCATTAATGAGTAAAACAGACTGTTTCCAGCAGGCAGGCTGGTCCAGGCAGCGGAGGGTATCTTACTCTCAGTGTTGGTTGGTTCTCACTCTCCCTCCAGCTCACTCATTAATGAGTAAAAACAGACTGTTTCCAGCAGGCAGGCTGGTCCAGGCAGCGGAGGGTATCTTACTCTCAGTGTTGGTTGGTTCTCACTCTCCCTCCAGCTCACTCATTAATGAGTAAAACAGACTGTTTCCAGCAGGCAGGCTGGTCCAGGCAGCGGAGGGTATCTTACTCTCAGTGTTGGTTGGTTCTCACTCTCCCTCCAGCTCGCTCATTAATGAGTAAAACAGACTGTTTCCAGCAGGCAGGCTGGTCCAGGCAGCGGAGGGTATCTTACTCTCAGTGTTGGTTGGTTCTCACTCTCCCTCCAGCTCGCTCATTAATGAGTAAAACAGACTGTTTCCAGCAGGCAGGCTGGTCCAGGCAGCGGAGGGTATCTTACTCTCAGTGTTGGTTGGTTCTCACTCTCCTTCCAGCTCACTCATTAATGAGTAAAACAGACTGTTTCCAGCAGGCAGGCTGGTCCAAGCAGCGGAGGGTATCTTACTCTCAGTGTTGGTTGGTTCTCACTCTCCCTCCAGCTCACTCATTAATGAGTAAAACAGACTGTTTCCAGCAGGCAGGCTGGTCCAGGCAGCGGAGGGTATCTTACTCTCAGTGTTGGTTGGTTCTCACTCTCCCTCCAGCTCACTCATTAATGAGTAAAACAGACTGTTTCCAGCAGGCAGGCTGGTCCAGGCAGCGGAGGGTATCTTACTCTCAGTGTTGGTTGGTTCTCACTCTCCCTCCAGCTCGCTCATTAATGAGTAAAACAGACTGTTTCCAGCAGGCAGGCTGGTCCAGGCAGCGGAGGGTATCTTACTCTCAGTGTTGGTTGGTTCTCACTCTCCCTCCAGCTCACTCATTAATGAGTAAAACAGACTGTTTCCAGCAGGCTGGTCCAGGCAGCGGAGGGTATCTTACTCTCAGTGTTGGTTGGTTCTCACTCTCCCTCCAGCTCACTCATTAATGAGTAAAACAGACTGTTTCCAGCAGGCTGGTCCAGGCAGCGGAGGGTATCTTACCCTCAGTGTTGGTTGGTTCTCACTCTCCCTCCAGCTCACTCATTAATGAGTAAAACAGGCTGTTTCCAGCAGGCTGGTCCAGGCAGCGGAGGGTATCTTACTCTCAGTGTTGGTTGGTTCTCACTCTCCCTCCAGCTCACTCATTAATGAGTAAAACAGACTGTTTCCAGCAGGCTGGTCCAGGCAGCGGAGGGTATCTTACTCTCAGTGTTGGTTGGTTCTCACTCTCCCTCCAGCTCACTCATTAATGAGTAAAACAGACTGTTTCCAGCAGGCTGGTCCAGGCAGCGGAGGGTATCTTACTCTCAGTGTTGGTTGGTTCTCACTCTCCCTCCAGCTCACTCATTAATGAGTAAAACAGACTGTTTCCAGCAGGCAGGCTGGTCCAGGCAGCGGAGGGTATCTTACTCTCAGTGTTGGTTGGTTCTCACTCTCCCTCCAGCTCGCTCATTAATGAGTAAAACAGACTGTTTCCAGCAGGCAGGCTGGTCCAGGCAGCGGAGGGTATCTTACTCTCAGTGTTGGTTGGTTCTCACTCTCCCTCCAGCTCACTCATTAATGAGTAAAACAGACTGTTTCCAGCAGGCTGGTCCAGGCAGCGGAGGGTATCTTACTCTCAGTGTTGGTTGGTTCTCACTCTCCCTCCAGCTCACTCATTAATGAGTAAAACAGACTGTTTCCAGCAGGCAGGCTGGTCCAGGCAGCGGAGGGTATCTTACTCTCAGTGTTGGTTGGTTCTCACTCTCCCTCCAGCTCACTCATTAATGAGTAAAACAGGCTGTTTCCAGCAGGCTGGTCCAGGCAGCGGAGGGTATCTTACTCTCAGTGTTGGTTGGTTCTCACTCTCCCTCCAGCTCACTCATTAATGAGTAAAACAGGCTGTTTCCAGCAGGCAGGCTGGTCCAGGCAGCGGAGGGTATCTTACTCTCAGTGTTGGTTGGTTCTCACTCTCCCTCCAGCTCACTCATTAATGAGTAAAACAGGCTGTTTCCAGCAGGCAGGCTGGTCCAGGCAGCGGAGGGTATCTTACTCTCAGTGTTGGTTGGTTCTCACTCTCCCTCCAGCTCACTCATTAATGAGTAAAACAGGCTGTTTCCAGCAGGCAGGCTGGTCCAGGCAGCGGAGGGTATCTTACTCTCAGTGTTGGTTGGTTCTCACTCTCCCTCCAGCTCACTCATTAATGAGTAAAACAGGCTGTTTCCAGCAGGCAGGCTGGTCCAGGCAGCGGAGGGTATCTTACTCTCAGTGTTGGTTGGTTCTCACTCTCCCTCCAGCTCACTCATTAATGAGTAAAACAGACTGTTTCCAGCAGGCTGGTCCAGGCAGCGGAGGGTATCTTACTCTCAGTGTTGGTTGGTTCTCACTCTCCCTCCAGCTCACTCATTAATGAGTAAAACAGACTGTTTCCAGCAGGCAGGCTGGTCCAGGCAGCGGAGGGTATCTTACTCTCAGTGTTGGTTGGTTCTCACTCTCCCTCCAGCTCACTCATTAATGAGTAAAACAGACTGTTTCCAGCAGGCAGGCTGGTCCAGGCAGCGGAGGGTATCTTACTCTCAGTGTTGGTTGGTTCTCACTCTCCCTCCAGCTCACTCATTAATGAGTAAAACAGACTGTTTCCAGCAGGCAGGCTGGTCCAGGCAGCGGAGGGTATCTTACTCTCAGTGTTGGTTGGTTCTCACTCTCCCTCCAGCTCACTCATTAAATGAGTAAAACAGACTGTTTCCAGCAGGCTGGTCCAGGCAGCGGAGGGTATCTTACTCTCAGTGTTGGTTGGTTCTCACTCTCCTTCAGCTCACTCATTAATGAGTAAAACAGACTGTTTCCAGCAGGCAGGCTGGTCCAGGCAGCGGAGGGTATCTTACTCTCAGTGTTGGTTGGTTCTCACTCTCCCTCCAGCTCACTCATTAATGAGTAAAACAGACTGTTTCCAGCAGGCTGGCTGGTCCAGGCAGCGGAGGGTATCTTACTCTCAGTGTTGGTTGGTTCTCACTCTCCCTCCAGCTCACTCATTAATGAGTAAAACAGACTGTTTCCAGCAGGCAGGCTGGTCCAGGCAGCGGAGGGTATCTTACTCTCAGTGTTGGTTGGTTCTCACTCTCCCTCCAGCTCACTCATTAATGAGTAAAACAGGCTGTTTCCAGCAGGCAGGCTGGTCCAGGCAGCGGAGGGTATCTTACTCTCAGTGTTGGTTGGTTCTCACTCTCCCTCCAGCTCACTCATTAATGAGTAAAACAGGCTGTTTCCAGCAGGCAGGCTGGTCCAGGCAGCGGAGGGTATCTTACTCTCAGTGTTGGTTGGTTCTCACTCTCCTTCCAGCTCACTCATTAATGAGTAAAACAGACTGTTTCCAGCAGGCAGGCTGGTCCAGGCAGCGGAGGGTATCTTACTCTCAGTGTTGGTTGGTTCTCACTCTCCCTCCAGCTCACTCATTAATGAGTAAAACAGACTGTTTCCAGCAGGCTGGTCCAGGCAGCGGAGGGTATCTTACTCTCAGTGTTGGTTGGTTCTCACTCTCCCTCCAGCTCACTCATTAATGAGTAAAACAGACTGTTTCCAGCAGGCTGGTCCAGGCAGCGGAGGGTATCTTACTCTCAGTGTTGGTTGGTTCTCACTCTCCCTCCAGCTCACTCATTAATGAGTAAAACAGACTGTTTCCAGCAGGCAGGCTGGTCCAGGCAGCGGAGGGTATCTTACTCTCAGTGTTGGTTGGTTCTCACTCTCCCTCCAGCTCACTCATTAATGAGTAAAACAGACTGTTTCCAGCAGGCAGGCTGGTCCAGGCAGCGGAGGGTATCTTACTCTCAGTGTTGGTTGGTTCTCACTCTCCCTCCAGCTCACTCATTAATGAGTAAAACAGACTGTTTCCAGCAGGCAGGCTGGTCCAGGCAGCGGAGGGTATCTTACTCTCAGTGTTGGTTGGTTCTCACTCTCCCTCCAGCTCACTCATTAATGAGTAAAACAGACTGTTTCCAGCAGGCTGGTCCAGGCAGCGGAGGGTATCTTACTCTCAGTGTTGGTTGGTTCTCACTCTCCCTCCAGCTCACTCATTAATGAGTAAAACAGACTGTTTCCAGCAGGCAGGCTGGTCCAGGCAGCGGAGGGTATCTTACTCTCAGTGTTGGTTGGTTCTCACTCTCCCTCCAGCTCACTCATTAATGAGTAAAACAGGCTGTTTCCAGCAGGCTGGTCCAGGCAGCGGAGGGTATCTTACTCTCAGTGTTGGTTGGTTCTCACTCTCCCTCCAGCTCACTCATTAATGAGTAAAACAGACTGTTTCCAGCAGGCAGGCTGGTCCAGGCAGCGGAGGGTATCTTACTCTCAGTGTTGGTTGGTTCTCACTCTCCCTCCAGCTCACTCATTAATGAGTAAAACAGGCTGTTTCCAGCAGGCAGGCTGGTCCAGGCAGCGGAGGGTATCTTACTCTCAGTGTTGGTTGGTTCTCACTCTCCCTCCAGCTCACTCATTAATGAGTAAAACAGGCTGTTTCCAGCAGGCAGGCTGGTCCAGGCAGCGGAGGGTATCTTACTCTCAGTGTTGGTTGGTTCTCACTCTCCCTCCAGCTCACTCATTAATGAGTAAAACAGGCTGTTTCCAGCAGGCAGGCTGGTCCAGGCAGCGGAGGGTATCTTACTCTCAGTGTTGGTTGGTTCTCACTCTCCCTCCAGCTCACTCATTAATGAGTAAAACAGACTGTTTCCAGCAGGCTGGTCCAGGCAGCGGAGGGTATCTTACTCTCAGTGTTGGTTGGTTCTCACTCTCCCTCCAGCTCACTCATTAATGAGTAAAACAGACTGTTTCCAGCAGGCTGGTCCAGGCAGCGGAGGGTATCTTACTCTCAGTGTTGGTTGGTTCTCACTCTCCCTCCAGCTCACTCATTAATGAGTAAAACAGACTGTTTCCAGCAGGCAGGCTGGTCCAGGCAGCGGAGGGTATCTTACTCTCAGTGTTGGTTGGTTCTCACTCTCCCTCCAGCTCACTCATTAATGAGTAAAACAGACTGTTTCCAGCAGGCTGGTCCAGGCAGCGGAGGGTATCTTACTCTCAGTGTTGGTTGGTTCTCACTCTCCCTCCAGCTCACTCATTAATGAGTAAAACAGACTGTTTCCAGCAGGCTGGTCCAGGCAGCGGAGGGTATCTTACTCTCAGTGTTGGTTGGTTCTCACTCTCCCTCCAGCTCACTCATTAATGAGTAAAACAGACTGTTTCCAGCAGGCAGGCTGGTCCAGGCAGCGGAGGGTATCTTACTCTCAGTGTTGGTTGGTTCTCACTCTCCCTCCAGCTCACTCATTAATGAGTAAAACAGACTGTTTCCAGCAGGCAGGCTGGTCCAGGCAGCGGAGGGTATCTTACTCTCAGTGTTGGTTGGTTCTCACTCTCCCTCCAGCTCACTCATTAATGAGTAAAACAGGCTGTTTCCAGCAGGCAGGCTGGTCCAGGCAGCGGAGGGTATCTTACTCTCAGTGTTGGTTGGTTCTCACTCTCCCTCCAGCTCACTCATTAATGAGTAAAACAGGCTGTTTCCAGCAGGCAGGCTGGTCCAGGCAGCGGAGGGTATCTTACTCTCAGTGTTGGTTGGTTCTCACTCTCCCTCCAGCTCACTCATTAATGAGTAAAACAGGCTGTTTCCAGCAGGCAGGCTGGTCCAGGCAGCGGAGGGTATCTTACTCTCAGTGTTGGTTGGTTCTCACTCTCCCTCCAGCTCACTCATTAATGAGTAAAACAGGCTGTTTCCAGCAGGCAGGCTGGTCCAGGCAGCGGAGGGTATCTTACTCTCAGTGTTGGTTGGTTCTCACTCTCCCTCCAGCTCACTCATTAATGAGTAAAACAGACTGTTTCCAGCAGGCTGGTCCAGGCAGCGGAGGGTATCTTACTCTCAGTGTTGGTTGGTTCTCACTCTCCCTCCAGCTCACTCATTAATGAGTAAAACAGACTGTTTCCAGCAGGCTGGTCCAGGCAGCGGAGGGTATCTTACTCTCAGTGTTGGTTGGTTCTCACTCTCCCTCCAGCTCACTCATTAATGAGTAAAACAGACTGTTTCCAGCAGGCAGGCTGGTCCAGGCAGCGGAGGGTATCTTACTCTCAGTGTTGGTTGGTTCTCACTCTCCCTCCAGCTCACTCATTAATGAGTAAAACAGGCTGTTTCCAGCAGGCAGGCTGGTCCAGGCAGCGGAGGGTATCTTACTCTCAGTGTTGGTTGGTTCTCACTCTCCCTCCAGCTCACTCATTAATGAGTAAAACAGGCTGTTTCCAGCAGGCAGGCTGGTCCAGGCAGCGGAGGGTATCTTACTCTCAGTGTTGGTTGGTTCTCACTCTCCCTCCAGCTCACTCATTAATGAGTAAAACAGACTGTTTCCAGCAGGCTGGTCCAGGCAGCGGAGGGTATCTTACTCTCAGTGTTGGTTGGTTCTCACTCTCCCTCCAGCTCACTCATTAATGAGTAAAACAGACTGTTTCCAGCAGGCAGGCTGGTCCAGGCAGCGGAGGGTATCTTACTCTCAGTGTTGGTTGGTTCTCACTCTCCCTCCAGCTCACTCATTAATGAGTAAAACAGGCTGTTTCCAGCAGGCTGGTCCAGGCAGCGGAGGGTATCTTACTCTCAGTGTTGGTTGGTTCTCACTCTCCCTCCAGCTCACTCATTAATGAGTAAAACAGGCTGTTTCCAGCAGGCTGGTCCAGGCAGCGGAGGGTATCTTACTCTCAGTGTTGGTTGGTTCTCACTCTCCCTCCAGCTCACTCATTAATGAGTAAAACAGACTGTTTCCAGCAGGCAGGCTGGTCCAGGCAGCGGAGGGTATCTTACTCTCAGTGTTGGTTGGTTCTCACTCTCCCTCCAGCTCACTCATTAATGAGTAAAACAGACTGTTTCCAGCAGGCAGGCTGGTCCAGGCAGCGGAGGGTATCTTACTCTCAGTGTTGGTTGGTTCTCACTCTCCCTCCAGCTCACTCATTAATGAGTAAAACAGACTGTTTCCAGCAGGCTGGTCCAGGCAGCGGAGGGTATCTTACTCTCAGTGTTGGTTGGTTCTCACTCTCCCTCCAGCTCACTCATTAATGAGTAAAACAGACTGTTTCCAGCAGGCAGGCTGGTCCAGGCAGCGGAGGGTATCTTACTCTCAGTGTTGGTTGGTTCTCACTCTCCCTCCAGCTCACTCATTAATGAGTAAAACAGGCTGTTTCCAGCAGGCTGGTCCAGGCAGCGGAGGGTATCTTACTCTCAGTGTTGGTTGGTTCTCACTCTCCCTCCAGCTCACTCATTAATGAGTAAAACAGGCTGTTTCCAGCAGGCAGGCTGGTCCAGGCAGCGGAGGGTATCTTACTCTCAGTGTTGGTTGGTTCTCACTCTCCCTCCAGCTCACTCATTAATGAGTAAAACAGGCTGTTTCCAGCAGGCAGGCTGGTCCAGGCAGCGGAGGGTATCTTACTCTCAGTGTTGGTTGGTTCTCACTCTCCCTCCAGCTCACTCATTAATGAGTAAAACAGGCTGTTTCCAGCAGGCAGGCTGGTCCAGGCAGCGGAGGGTATCTTACTCTCAGTGTTGGTTGGTTCTCACTCTCCCTCCAGCTCACTCATTAATGAGTAAAACAGACTGTTTCCAGCAGGCAGGCTGGTCCAGGCAGCGGAGGGTATCTTACTCTCAGTGTTGGTTGGTTCTCACTCTCCCTCCAGCTCACTCATTAATGAGTAAAACAGACTGTTTCCAGCAGGCAGGCTGGTCCAGGCAGCGGAGGGTATCTTACTCTCAGTGTTGATATTATATGTACATCCTGTGTAATCTGAATACCAGGAGAGCAGTCTACCCTGACAGAACAGAACCAGGTTCAGGTGTCTGTAAGATATACAGTACCAGAACTAGTGTAGCCCTCAATAGTGTGCTCAGAGCCTGGTAGACGGGTATAGAGGGTTCACATGGTAATGCTGGATAACAAGAAGCTGAAAGCAAAACACTGTTGTTTAGGCATGGAGTGTTCAGCAGCACCATGTTAATCCTTCTGAGGTATTTGTGCATAATCCCTTAGTAAGGCGACAGGCCAGCCCACACCTACCCCCTACTGTACTGTAGACTCAGGAACAGAGAGAGAGATCTGGCATATGATAGCAGATAGTATTATCTGGGGATTCTCTATTGTGTGTTGTGATATAATCTAGATATGGTCAGTGATTTGGAGGTTTGCCAAACAGGCAGATAAACCCAGAGTCAGGCCACTGGCCACAAACCGAAGAAGAAGATTTCATTAGGTTAACTCCACTACATTACTAGTATGCTAATAGACTTCATATGTAAAGAAGACAGATGCAGATCAGTAGTGAGACCCTAGTCCTCAGTCATTGACCATCATTTTAACCCCCAAATCTAACAGTCAAAACATTGGATTAAGTGAGAGGGGAGGCAGGGTAGAGCGGTGAGGGAAAGGCAGAGCGAGAGAGACAGGAGTTGAGGTTAGGGTGGAGTCACTCTCCATGGGGATGGTAGAAAGCGGATGTTTCCGGGTTTTCAGGGTTGCAGTATTTTCAACCTAACTTCTGTTTCCCCTGAAAAGCAGAATGTTTTTTTTTACGCCTGCTATCTTAGATTAGGGTGAGGTCGGCACTGACATGGCAGAACAGGGTGATTGGGTCTTCTCTAATGCTCTGACCCCAGTAGGCTCTAGTAAACTGCTGCTGCTGCCTCTACTGGCCTAGGGAGACATATCATACAACTTCCCAACCAGCATGGTCAGACAGTGTATGTGTATGGGGCACAGGCAAGTCTGCCTCCCTGTGGGCAAACATAATATTGCAGCCAGACTCTCCATGGGAGAGTTCTCTCACACTTGACCCCCACTTTGGCTACTTGTATTTGATCTGATTTGTTGCTTGCTGTCTGTGTGTTCACTGCAGGTGAATGGAAATGGAAAACTGGCCAAAGAGGTGGAACAGGACTCTAAGCTGTCAATCAGCCCGTCTCCAAGCAACACCTCCTCCAACGCCTCACTCACAACGCCGCCCACAGAGGTAAGTCCCGCCCTGAAAACACACATGAAGTAGCATTATAAAGCAGCTGAAGTCTCATGATCTGAATGTGTATCCATCTATACAGTAATGTATACTGTCTATTATTTGAGCACACTCTTGTAAAATAGGCTTTACTACAATATCAAAATATCAAATTCTTCTCTGACTAGCCTCGTTTATACTTGGTGTTAACATGTGTCCTTTGTTGTGATCTTATCCACATTCTTATTGGGCCCACATTGTAGCCGTTGCATCTACATCGCTTATCCCACTATTGTGTCCACATTGTGACCAGTTGTGACCTGTATGAAAATGATTTGACAGATATTCTTTCAAAATAATATGTATTTATTTTAAGATACATTGATGCCATAAGTCAATGTCGTCACCTGTCAATTATTTTAGAGGGCGGGAGAATGATTTAAATGGTTTCACTATCCAGATCTGTTTACACTTGCGTGTGTGACGCAAGATCAGATCACAATCAGTTCACAATGTGTCTTTTAGTCATCTACACCTGTCTAAATATGCTGGCAAAATCAGAATGCGGACAAGATCAGTACAAAGTACTCATGTTTAGAACCAGGTATAAACAGGGCTTGTGTCTCTTGTGCTTTCTATCTCTACTTCTACTCCTCTCTCACACTATCTTTTAACCCCTCTCTTTTCTCCCTGGTTGGTCAGTTGTCTGAGCCAGTGATCATGGGCGCCATCCCGGGTCTGAACCTGTCCCTGCAGCAGGTTAAGGAGCGTGCTCACCAGAAACGCTCCAGCAAGAGGGCCCCGCCCATGGACTGGAGCAAGAAAAATGAACTGTTCAGCAACCTGTAGATAGAGCACCTCGCCCTGCACACACCCACATACAGTAGATACTCACAGAGGTCAGTGAAGGAGAGAGAGAGGGGTTGTTCTAAGCCCCATGTTTTCTATGACTCATTAAAACCAGCAGTTTAACTATTGGTGAGGGAGAATACAGGTATATGTATGTAAAATATATACACAGATATTTGTATTATATTCCAGATGCTATAAATGATGTGCTAACAATATCTAGACGAATATGCCAATGTTGGAAAGGAAACAGCTGCATCAGATAAGAATCTTTGTATTGTGATTTGAAAATCAGTTTTTAATTATTCCATTTCACGTGTCGAAGTGGTTGTGTGTGTGTGTGTCTTGTACCTGGGTGTGTATGCCCAGAAGACCCTGGAAGTCCCTGCTGGTCATAGCCTGGTGCCTGTCGGTATAGTGGAGTAGGTCTCTCTTATGGCCATTCCTCTACACGTTAATCAGTCATTGAAACACATGAAACAATATTTTTGAATGGGACCAACCACTTACATACCTGTCTAGTCTATCACCTTTCAGGGACCAAATAGCAAGCCTCTTCACACTTCCAGTCAGATGCAAATGTCTTTCATGTAGCTGAGCTTTGGGTCAGTCGAGCTTCAGAAGAAATTGGCTTCTGACTGGAAGTGTGCGGAGACTTTCTCATGTTTCTCCAGTTTTTGCCTTCAGCACCTTCATTAATCATCTCTGGGTGTGTGGTAGATTCTATTATCTGCAAACCTTTTAGGGACCAAAACACCTGATGAACGACAACCACTGACAGTCAGTCAGTCATTGGGGAACGACATGTTGGTGCAGTGTCCATCCATACCAGTCGTACTTCAGTAAATGTGAAGGCTGAAACCCTTATAGCATTGCCGTTACCACTGTATATTGCGATACTTTTCATTTCAGACTTTTTCTTTATGGCCATTGTCAAAATGCTTTGAGGTTTTTACGTTCACGTAGATGTACTTAAAACACCATTTCTTTCTTTAATAAGAATATAAATGTCTGCGCTTCACAAAATGTTATGTGTATGTTCAGTATTGAGAATGACAGTGAGATTCACTATTTTGACTATTGAATTGTATGGGGGTGTTATCATGCTCTTTAACTGTTCATGTTATTTCTATACTGTATTAAATTGTAGATCTCATCATTGTTGTCCCATGATTCTCCATTTAAATTAAGACTACAGTAACATAAATGTTAGGAATCTATGTCTGTGCTATGAAGGTGTAGATGAAATGCACCCACTCTTAAAAGGCTTCTGGATATTTAAATCCATAAATGAACGAGAGAAGTCAACAGGATCAGACTTGAATATTTAATGGTTAACTGTAACCAGATGAAGACCCAGCTGGATGAAAAAGGACAGATGTTGATAACTCAAGACAGTATAATATATATCCACAGAGCCATCTTAAATAAGGTGCCTCTAGCAGGTCTCAGTTCCGTCTGAGACACACAGACCTCACATTCACGCAAGGCTCTCCTTCACCCCACCTCTTCAAAACCACTGTTCCTCCTTCCATAACACAGAGCCAGGTGTGCGTGTTTAATGTGACAGCAGCTTGAACTGAATAGGTGGGACATTCCTGAGAAGGACAGAGATGAAACCCAGGTTACAGCCAGGGATCACATTCACACTGAAACGACACAAACATTTACAGTAGAGGACACCACACAATCATACAAGTCAGGGTTAATGATTTGAAAGTTCATGAGGAAGACAGAAACGCATCATAGAAGTTCATTCCCCCTGCTAGAAGTACTGTAGCATGCCCAAATATGGAACATAGCCATATAATGCTGGGTGGACAGGGGAAAAAACAGACCATTTTTGATAACCATGTAGATATTAATTTCATTCATGTTACAATAAGGAAGACCAGAACCCCTTAACAATGGTTCTGCATTTTATGGAAATATTGAAAATATCGAAGGAAAATCTGTACAAAGAACTTTGGTTGAATATGATTCTGCTCCCAGATATACCTATAAGTATACAATATACATATTTAGATACTCATTTAAATACTAGTTGGACTAATCTACATTAAAATGTTTGTTTTTCTTTCAAAAATAGTGTACATTATTAATATCTTGCATGTCATCCCTCGGCTGTACAAATCACGTATAACTCCTTATACTGACAGTGTGGACAGTGACGATGGCTAAATATGCTTTGAAAATCAAAGGTCTTCTTCCCTTTTGTATAAACAATATCATCCAGCACTTCCAAATGTTTTACATAGCTTCATAATACCAGAAATGATACAGCATCTAGTCATTCTGTATTACTAAAGAATGATTACTAAAGATTGTAACAGCACAAACGTACTGGCACCTTGCCTTGAGGAAGACAAACACTTTCATTGTGGTCAACTTGGTAGAAAATGGATCAAATACAAGAGTATTGAAAATATCAACAAGGTCCAATTGAAATGGTCAGACATGGTGAAACACAAAGGTCAAATGACTGATACAGTGTCTAATACAAATGGTAGTGTATGGTAATATTCTGTCTAGGAATGGTTCCTCTATAGGCCAGGATAAAAACACTTCTCCCCATTGTCTCTCTCTCTACGGCCAAACAATGACTTTACACAGAGGTGGAGACTGTGAGAAAAGAGGGGAAGAAAGGCCCACCAACATGATGAAGAAATGGAGGATGTTGGGTAGAATAAAAAGGACAACACAGTTTAACTCGTGTTGTATGAAACAACCCAATACAACAGTGTACTGGTACAGTATGTTGTCCACCCCTCATGTATCTACAGTCAGTCAGGCCCTGTTGAAACCAACAGGGTTGTTGTCAGGCCCTGTGTTGAAACCAACAGGGCTGTTGTGACTGATGGCAAAGCACTGTAGAGCAGAGTTAAGTGCTGGTGTTGAAAGGAGAGGAAGTGGCAACATGGAGGCAGGGAGGAGGGAGATGGATCCACACTGATCATTAAAACCATCCCACTCCATGGCACATCCTACAATATAGTCCCATATGTTTTCTGTTAGTCTGGTGGTGGGGGTTGGTCTGTAGTTTGAAGGGCGTCGGGGTCGGAGATAACACTTAGGTGGGGTGACCTGCTCCATTCTCCCTCTCATGGTCATTAGTACTTCCTGAGGTAAAGGGTCAAGGGTCAGTGGAGTGGATAGAGGGCTTAGTCCAGCATGGCATCTAGCTGGTCAGCAAGGTCATCAAACATGTTGCCAATGTCATCCAGAATGTTGCCCGTTGACTTCACTGTGTTAGCCCCACTGTCAGGAGGTGGAAAAAGAAGCAGGGTTTAGTCATGGAGAATGATAGAGGACTCTAGTGCTCAAAAACCTGTTGTATCAAGGGCAGTGCCATTGAGGACTTTCACCATTTTGAAGTAGTCAAATATGGGTTAAGGAAGGATCACATAATTCCATCCAGGTCATCTGGTGGGACCTGAGAAAACATTCCAGAACTGAAGTGACAGTAAATCACCAACCTTGACTTTATACCTGTTCAGACAACACACTCCAGCTGCAGTATGCACCCTTTCAGTTTGTTTACCAACTCTGAAGTAGTAGAAGAAGAAAACGGACTACTTCAAAATGGAGATGGCCTCAATGGTGCTGCCCATGCTCTCACAGACACCATAATGGGACAGATACAATGTTGCACGAATGCTACTTCAGTTCACATAAACAGTAGAGTGTATATGGCCTGTAAATACAGGAAATGGGGAGGTGTTGATCGTGTTCTCTTACTCATCAGTGCTGTCCTCCTGGGTGAGTTTTCTTTCCACAGCCTGCAGTGCTGCCTCCAGAGAGGTGCTGGTCTGCTCCAGCCTCTGCTGCTGCACCACCTCTAACCCCGGGCCAGACTCTACCCCTGGGCCTGGGCCGACCACACAGACCTGGGGCTTGCCTGTCTGGGCTGCCTGGCACTGAGGCCCTGGGGCTGGGGGACACCGGCTGGGTGTGGGTGATGGTGGGGCTGAGAAGGCAAGACTCTGTACCACATTGACAGTCATAGTGGGCGGCACTATGGCTGTTGGACAGGAAGCAAACACAGAAACTCAGAATTTATGATAAAAACAGAAAGACATAATAATGAGCTTCCACATGTAATAAGTTACCTGTAGCAGCAGCCAGACTGTGTCGGGACGGTTTTGGGGCTGTGACGGGGGGTCCGTGGGAGCTGTGAGGCTTGGGGGAGACGGGGGGTTTGAGGGGTGTGCCTGTCACTGCTAGGTTCTCCAGCCCCTCCAGACTGGCCTCACTGATCCTCAGACTGACCAGACTCACCTCCTCACAGCTCTGGGACTGGGGCCTGCTGCCTGGACTGGAGTCTGACCCTATCTGGCCCTCACTGTCACTGGTGGGAGAGCTGCCAGCATGGTCTTTAGGCTTGTATCTCCGCTTCACAGTGTCTGACTCCTTCAGGTTAAACTCAGGCACCTCCAGGGCTGTCTTGGTGGGCCCGTTCTTGTCTGCCGGGATCTCCACAGTGCTCTCGGCCCTGGGCGGCCCTCCCACCTTGGGCCTCTGCTTGATGGTGAGGTTGCCCTCCTCGGCGAAGGGGATACACTCGCTGGAGCTATTGTGAGGGGATGAGGAGCCATCCAAACCCGGTGCCTTAGGTTCCTCCTCCTCAGAGTCTGACTTCACCCCTAGCTCTGGGTCTGGGTAATGGTCTTGGATGTCGGTCTGGGCTGGAACACATTCGCTCTGAACCCTCCTCCTCATCCCTGCGGAGGCCTCTCTGGGCTCCAGTCCTGAGGGGTTGAGGCTGGGGAGGGGAGGCTCTGGTTGGAGGAGGTCCAGCCTGGGCCTGGACAGGCTCTTCCCCTCAGTGGAGGCCTCCAGACAGGCTGCGATGCTCCTCACGCTCCCTGGGCTGTCTGTCTCCACCCCCCCAGGAGAGGGCGCCATATTCTCAGTGGACCCAACGCTGAGGCTGCTGCTCACCGAGCTCAGTCTCTTGGGTGGGGCTGGAGGGGGACCCTTTTTACGAGCGCGCACGGCAAAGGACTGGCTACGTCCCACAGTGCCGTACTTTACGGGTGTGGTCTGCATGCCTGCCAGCTGGCTGCGTCCAGGCCGGCGGGTCAGGGTGGCGTAGGACTCTAGGGTGCTAGAGGGCGGAGCCAAGTCGTCATCCTCTTCGTCTGGTTCGCCGTCTGACAGGGCATAGCGTGTCAGGCTCTGGCTGCGCTTCTTAGGCGGGGCCAGGGTCATGGCGTGGTAGGTGTGTGCCAAGGGCTTGGTGGGCGAGCCGTGGCCCAGGTCGGTGCTGCCACAGTGGGAGTGGAGGTAGCTGAAGCCCCTCTGGGCCGGGGAGCCCTGGGGAGAGGAGCCTAGGGAGTGAGACCCAGGGCCTTTAGGCTTGGCTGGGATGGCTGGGTACTGGAACACGGTGGCTGCCCCCAGGGGGACCTGCTTGGGAAGCTGCTGCTGTAGTATGGACCTCTGGTCCCAGCCCTCTGGAATGTTCCTCTCCTTGGCAGGGCTGCTGTCAGCACTGAGGCTGGTGGAGGTGCTGCTGCTGCCTAGGCTCTCCTGTGAGAGGCTGTGGGGAGTGATGGAGGCCGTGGGGGGGTCCTGGGAGCGCCCTGAGCCCCTGGACCGGGCGTCGATGCTCTCTTGGCTCCGAGACATGCCCACAGCACTCTTAAAGGCCAGGCCCTCCTGGTAGTGGCTTGACATGGCTGTCTGCAGCTCAGCACTCAGCTCACTGTCCTGGAAGGTCAGCATCTTGGGGGTGTGGGGCGAGGGGCAGTCGGAGGTGCTGTCAGGGGGCTCGATGGTGACCAGGTGAAGGGCTCCAGGGGGCTTGCGGCGCAACGTGCCCTGGCCAGATTCTGCAGCCAGGATGGCCCTCTGGATGTCACACAACTTCTTCACGGCCAGCATCATCTTCTTCTGGTGGCCCAGCTTGGTGATGCCTATCTCCTGCAGGTCCTCCCAGGTCAGGTCCCGTACGATGCTGATGGAGTCATAGCCATTCTCTGACAGCTTCCTTTGGTACTGAGGCAGGCCTATGGTACTCAGCCACTCCCCCAGGTCTGCCTGGAGTAGGAGAAGAGTCACAGTCAGACCTACACAGTTGAAACCTTTATGAAACTAATGTAAAACCTGACTTGCACACAAAAGCAGACAGACAGACAGACACAGGCATCAGTAAGACCTTACCGGGATGTATTCAGGCAGCCACTCGGGGATGCTGAGGTTTCCTATCTCGATTGAGATCTTCTTGCGGTGGCCTGGCTTGGTGACGCCGATGGCCGTTAGGTCCTCTGGGGTCATCCTGCTGATGGTGGGGACGTCGTAGCCGGCCGTGATGAAGTTCCCAGTGTACTGCTCCAACTGGAAGTCACTCAGCCACTGGTAGATGGCCTCTGCATCCTACACCAGAGGGGAGGGGTTGAGTTTCACATTAACATCAACTACTGGCCTATTCACTGTCCTCCTGTCTTTTAATAGATACGTGTATTTCACTGTGGCATACAGAGTACACAGAAAAATACATTCATGAGTTGTAATGTGTGGCAAACATGGACAATATTTCCTGTCTTGTGTCTGTCCTGTCCTGTGTCTGTCCTGTGTCTGTCCTGTCCTGTGTCTGTTCTGTCCTGTGTCTGTCCTGTCCTGTGTCTGTCCTGTCCTGTGTCTGTTCTGTCCTGTCTGTTCTGTGTCTGTCCTGTGTCTGTTCTGTCCTGTCCTGTCTGTTCTGTCCTGTGTCTGTCCTGTCCTGTGTCTGTTCTGTCCTGTGTCTGTTCTGTCCTGTCTGTTCTGTGTCTGTCCTGTCCTGTGCCTGGTTAGTGCCTGGCCTGTGTCTGTCCTGTCCTGTGTCTGTCTGTCCTGTCCTGTGTCTGTCCTGTCCTGTGTCTGTCCTGTCCTGTGTCTGTCCTGTCCTGTGTATGAGTCTCACCTTGCCTTCCAGTAGCTGCTGAGGACGTATAAACTGTGGGGAGACAAACTGCTGTTCCCCTGGTCTCTGTATGTTCACCATCGGCCTCCGAGGAGCACCCAGAACCACTAGACAAGAAAACACACTGGAGAGTTAAATGAATGGTGCTCAGGATGTTTTCTACCAATAAGCACAAATCAAACTAGAAAGGTGAAGTTTCGGGAGAAATGTTGTGGTACGTAACAGTACTGAGAGAAAGGGCTGGTATTCCTACCTGCAGTCAGGTCAGGCTGTTTATTGGGGACTGGTTGCCCTGAGTCACCAGCAGAGGGCGCTGGCTGCACATCAAAACAGAGCACAAGACAAGTTACAGAGAGCACAGAAATAAACATAAATAAACAATAAACAATAAACAATAAACATCTGTTGACTGGCACTACATACAAAGACAGTAAATTACAATATCACATTTCCTCTGTTCATAGCTGTGAGTAGGATTTGCAATTATTTTAGCATTGTTATCGATCTCAATAAGACTAGCCAGGATAAATAAAGCTGAAATAACAATTGGTCCAGTACTTTGGCTGTGTCTGGGAGTGCGGTGGTCTGGTGGTGTTGTCCGTTGAGAGCAGTGTTACTCTCTGTGCTCTGTCCACTCCCAGCACTACGGGTGCTGCCCACACTGCCCGTACTCCCTACACTGTTCCTGTCACCTGCTAGATAGGACCACAGGAGAGGAGGATGGAGAGAGGGAGAAGAGAAAGAGAGAGATAGAAGTGAGGGACATTAAAGACAACCGTGGTGGCTGGACAGCAAGAGGGAGAGCAAAATGAGGTACCTCCCCTCTGTGTCCTTCCAGAGCTCACGTCAACACAGTCACACACACATCCACATGATTCTAACTGAAGCTGGCAGAGGATGGCAGAGGTTGGGGCTGTGGACCCTGTCACTGAGCCAGCCAAGTCATCACAGATCAGGGGGGGTGGCACAGGCCAGGACAGGACGTCATTTGCTGCCATACGAAGCCAAGGGAGATGGTTGCATGGTGGAGCGGAGCTGCAGGTATAGAGCAACAGCAGCCAAGGGTACAGAACTACAGATCTATAGGGGTAAACTACAACTACAGTCCTGCAGTAGGACAGATGAAAGGTCATCCACAGTGGAAAATTCCTACAGCGGAGTACACAGGGCACCCATTAAGCTTGCAGTGTCCTGTAGACTGTCGAAATTGTCACTTTTTTTTGGTCACTGGAACAGAGGTTTCCTGGTGGTCCCATCTTGTGGCAGCAGGGAGAGCAGCAGGAGCTATGGGAAGCTCAGTTTGAAGCTGGCACATGACAAAGGTAGAGCATGGGGACAGAGACAGCCAGCTATTGTCATGGGGGGACAGTGGAGGGACTCTTACCAGTGGTGTGTGAGTTCCTGAGCACCCAGATGTCCTCCTTGGGACAACCAGGCTGAGAGAGGCTGCTGGGAGGCCGACCTATCAGACATAACAACACTGTTGGGCCATGGGGGTACCATGGTCCACGGAGCAGCACTGGGGATTGGCTGGGCCTGAGCATGAGAGGGGTTTAGAGGGGGCGAACATAGGTGTCCTTGTGGCCTCACCACGGTTCACAGTGGTGGGGGAGTTGTCTGGCTGGTTAGGGGGCTGAGTACCGTATACAGGTTTCAATGTGCGTCTGTCCTCTGAGTGCATGTATAAGGGTGTGTGTGTATATACCTGGGTTGGCGCTGAGGCCGATGGTGTGGGGGAGGGCCAGGTGGGGATTGTTGGGAGTGTACAGTGTGTAGGAGTCGTCGGTCTGGGGGGCTGAGCTCAGGCTGGAGGAGAGGGGGGCTCTGGAGAGGAGCTGGTGGCGCTGGGTGGGTAGAGAGGCGTGCCGGGACAGGGTGCCCCCTACAGGGTCAAACAGGTAGGACACAGACAGAGAGGAGGTTAAAGCAAGCTGATGGTTAGAGGTGGACATTACATGGTATGGATGGAGAGATGCTGAGAGAAGAGGAGGAGGAAGGGATGGATTGGAAGCATGAGGGATTAGTCCAACCAAGGCAGTCTGGGAAATGGGGTGTTCTCTGGAGGGGCCAACCTGTCATGAAGAGGGGCCACCACTGCTCTTCCAATGCAGTGATGTGTAGCGATACAACCTATCAGTGTGTGTGTGTGTGTGTGTGTGTGTGTGTGTGTGTGTGTGTGTGTGTGTGGAGCTTATTCCACATTTTGTTGAGGCACAGCCTAAATTCAAAATGTATTCAATAGATTTTTTAAAATCTCACCCATCTATACACAATACCCCATAATGACAAAGTGAAAAGAATATACCGGTATATATATTTTTTGTAGTACATTTTTATAAATGTATTGAAAATGAAATACAGAATGATCTAATTTACATAAATATTCACACCCCTGAGTCAATATATGTTAGAAATGTCTTTGCAAGTGATTACAGCTGTGAGTATTTCTGGGTAAGTCTCTAAGAGCTGTGCACACCTGGATTGTACAATATTTGCAATATAAATATACAATTCTTCATGCTCTGTCAAGTTGGTTGTTGATCATTGCTAGACAGCCATTGTCATACCTTGCCATAGATTGTCAAGATAATTTAAGTCACAACTGTAACTAGGTCACTCAATGTCTGCTTTTATTTTTAACACCCAACTACCAATAGGTTCTCTTCTTTGCGAGGCACAGGAAAACCTCCCTGGTCTTTGTGGTTGGATCTGTGCTTGATATTCACTACTTGGCTGAGGGACCTTACAGATAATAAAATCATGTTAACACTATTATTGAACACAGAGTGAGTCCATGCAACTTATTGACTTGTTAAGCATAGTTTACATCTGTACGTATTCAGGCTTGCCATTACAAAAGGGGTTGAAAACATTTCAACTTTTCATTTTCTATGAATTTGTAGATTTCTAAAAGCAAAATTCCACTTTGACATTATGGGGTATTGTGTGTAGATCAGTGACACAACATTTCAATGTAATACTTTTAAAATTCAGGCTGTAACAACAAAATGTGGAAAAAGTAACGGGGTGTGAGTACTTTCTGAAGGTACAGTAGGTGCAGAGGGACAATTTAAGATGGGTCTCCCGTTCCCCTGATCTTTTGTTGTGGTGACAGATTTGCAGAGAAGACAGAAACCTGTCATTTTTCACTGACTGCAGTGCTGAGCTGCTCCCTGTTCTGTCAAAGCGGTTACGTGAGTGTCACCACGCCAACCTGCACATCAAAGAGGTGGTGTGGGGCGGATTATCTTCTTCTGTGCTGTTAGGTAGGTAACTGACACCTTCTGTTAATCTAACCGGTATTAGAGGTAGACTGCATGGGTAAGGGTGGGAGTTTTTACATAATGTACAATAGCAGATAACTCCTGCAGTTCCAAGCCATTTCCCTTTCCATTTCTGACTTAATCCTGCATTGTGAGTGTGCTGACATGTCAGGGAGATGAGTGAATTAGTGTGTGAGTGAGTTAGTGAGTGTGTGTGTCTGTGTGTTGATGTTACGACATGCCGGCAGCTGACTCAACAAGCTACGAATCCTCCGTTTGCTGCGGGTGCCACGGTTACGCAATGAAAGAGGCAAATGTCAGAGGGCTCTCTCTCTTTGCCCATTGCTTTCAGATGGGAGTGGGGAATGGCTAATGATTACACTGATCTTATAGGGTGTGTGCGTGTGTGTGTGTGTGTGTGTGTGTGTGTGTGTGTGTGTGTGTGTGTGTGTGTGTGTGACTGACCTGAGCGTCTGCTGATGACCTCTACAATGTTCGGGGGGAAGTAGCCCACCCGGTCGGTGCCCCTCTGGCTGTCGTGGATGTGGCCCTTCCAGCGCCCGTCCATGTGCTGCTCTAGGACCTGCCAGGCAGCCAATCAAAACAAACATTAAGACGGGTCTAAACCAATCAGGTGGCTATTACTACCCAGTGTCTCTCCATATTGAGGCAGGTAGGTCTGTGAGATTCTATAACGTGGTGTTATTTCCACTGTTTATGTACGTGTGTGTAGGAGTGTACCTGACCTGAAGTGTGCAGTTCTGGGACAATGACAGAAAGTACATGTTCCAACTTGAAACACATTCTACGTGTTAACAACTTCATCTGTGTATCTATGTCTCTGTATGGTTTGTTTTCATAATGTCAAAGATGTTTTACATAAGTTGGGAGGGAGGTACAAAAGCAGCGCCACAGCCCTGAGATCAACTGTAGTACAATAACAAACCGAGAGAGAGAACCAAAAGGTCAAGCACATAAACAGATGATGACAGTAGTCATGTGTTTCTGATCATGTTCCATTTGTCCACATGAGCTGCTAAAACCCAGGCCATTGTCTCTGCTCCCTAATTTATCAGCCTTAGTCAGAGGACACAAGCCAAGGGACATTAGGGTTAGGGGGCTGAGGGTATAGGGGAGAACAGGGGTGTTGGGTTGTGTGTCTGGTAAAATATGTGGGTAGAGGGGAAACAGCATGTACTGAATGAGCAGGTTTGGCAGCAATAGAAATAAACATTGAAATTTACTGACCTGTACAAGTTGGCAAAACATATTTTTCTAAAGGCCTAAATTCGCTAAAGGCACACATGCGTAGGATTTATTTTAGAATGCATTGTTTTCAATGATAAAAACCCTGCAGGCTCCGACGCCTCGCTCAATTAGAATGTCTCTATTTTTGCTTTTTATCGCTGGTGCTGTAGTCACACAAAATTAAATATTTCTTTGTAATTATTCACTTTTTTCCGAGCTCATTAGAAATGGAAGATGTTGCTAAGATTTGAGGCTTTACCCTACATGCTAAATTAGACCAATTCATCCACTTACGGAAACACAACATCGCTATCAGCCTGTCCAATCCTCTTCACCCGCCTTGCTCTGCCTGACCACTTTTTGCGTTTTGATTCGGCACCGGTCCCCACTAAGATGTCAGGTAACCTTTTGCCCAGTATCTAACATGTACATATGTGTATGAGGTGTGGAAAGGCTAGTTGATGGGAGAGGTGGATGGCCTGAGGGCAAGGTTTATGAATTGTTTCTCTCTGGTATTGAAGCAACCCCCCACAGCAGCAGAATAGGCCGACACACTCCCAAGAAGTAAAACAGGCCAGGGTTCATGAGCCGATGTGTGTGTGTGTGTGTGTGTGTGTGTGTGACAGTAGTAGTAGTAGTGAAGTCATTTCTGAGTGGGAGTGATGGATGAATACCAGGGCCTGTCCCTACCCGTCTCTCTCTCTCTCTGGGCTCAAAGAGAGCCACCCTTCAGATATATACTCTCTTCCTATAAACTAGTTCCCCCTCAGGAATATGGATAGTGAAGTTCACCTGTTGTGCACTATACCCCTGAGGACCTAGAACTGATAGATGACGTGAACATCAGGTTCAGTACAGTGAACTGATAGATGACGTGTACATCAGGTTCAGTACAGTGAACTGATAGATGACATGTACATCAGGTTCAGTACAGTGAACTGATAGATGACATGTACATCAGGTTCAGTACAGTGAACTGATATATGACATGTATATCAGGTTCAGTACAGTGAACTGATAGATGACATGTACATCAGGTTCAGTACAGTGAACTGATAGATGACATGTACGTCAGGTTCAGTACAGTGAACTGATAGATGACATGTACATCAGGTTCAGTACAGTGAACTGATAGATGACATGTACGTCAGGTTCAGTACAGTGAACTGATAGATGACATGTACATCAGGTTCAGTACAGTGAACTGATAGATGACATGTACATCAGGTTCAGTACAGTGAACTGATAGATGACATGTACGTCAGGTTCAGTACAGTGAACTGATAGATGACATGTACGTCAGGTTCAGTACAGTGAACTGAGAGATGACATGTACGTCAGGTTCAGTACAGTGAACTGATAGATGACATGTACATCAGGTTCAGTACAGTGAACTGATAGATGACATGTACATCAGGTTCAGTACAGTGAACTGATAGATGACGTGTACATCAGGTTCAGTACAGTGAACTGATAGATGACGTGAACATCAGGTTCAGTACAGTGAACTGATAGATGACATGTACATCAGGTTCAGTACAGTGAACTGATAGATGACATGTACGTCAGGTTCAGTACAGTGAACTGATAGATGACATGTACATCAGGTTCAGTACAGTGAACTGATAGATGACATGTACATCAGGTTCAGTACAGTGAACTGATAGATGACATGTACGTCAGGTTCAGTACAGTGCGTAGTGATGGTCTCCACATCCTGTCACAGTCTACATATTTTGCTGCCTTACAATGAAGTATTAACTCTGGGGCGTAAAGACACACAATCAATACATCTTTTCCATTTGATTTTTATTTTTTTTAAATGTTCTATAATTTTTATTTAACTTTGGGAATGAGGAGTAGGTTGTGTTGATCGGTAGGAACAAAATCAAATGTATTCCCTTTTGAGACAAAATTTTAAGGCAGTAAAATGTGAAGACTGTGCAAGGGGTGTGTAGCCTTTCAGTAGTGACTATATGTGCTTTATGACTGATGGTAAGTCACATCAAGTCACATGATGATCACATCAAGTAGACCCCATTCATGGACTCATGGATTGTTTGTTTACCGTCCTATAGTCCAGTGGTTTCCATACCGTCCTACAGTCCAGTGGTTTCCAAACCGTCCTACAGTCCAGTGGTTTCCATACCGTCCTACAGTCCAGTGGTTTCCAAACCGTCCTACAGTCCAGTGGTTTCCAAACCGTCCTACAGTCCAGTGGTTTCCAAACCGTCCTACAGTCCAGTGGTTTCCAAACCGTCCTACAGTCCAGTGGTTTCCAAACCGTCCTACAGTCCAGTGGTTTCCAAACCGTCCTACAGTCCAGTGGTTTCCAAACCGTCCTACAGTCCAGTGGTTTCCAAACCGTCCTACAGTCCAGTGGTTTCCAAACCGTCCTACAGTCCAGTGGTTTCCATACCGTCCTACAGTCCAGTGGTTTCCAAACCGTCCTACAGTCCAGTGGTTTCCAAACCGTCCTACAGTCCAGTGGTTTCCAAACCGTCCTACAGTCCAGTGGTTTCCAAACCGTCCTACAGTCCAGTGGTTTCCAAACCGTCCTACAGTCCAGTGGTTTCCAAACCGTCCTACAGTCCAGTGGTTTCCAAACCGTCCTACAGTCCAGTGGTTTCCAAACCGTCCTACAGTCCAGTGGTTTCCAAACCGTCCTACAGTCCAGTGGTTTCCAAACCGTCCTACAGTCCAATGGTTTCCAAACCGTCCTACAGTCCAGTGGTTTCCAAACCGTCCTACAGTCCAGTGGTTTCCAAACCGTCCTACAGTCCAGTGGTTTCCATACCGTCCTACAGTCCAGTGGTTTCCATACTGTCCTACAGTCCAGTGGTTTCCAAACCGTCCTACAGTCCAGTGGTTTCCAAACCGTCCTACAGTCCAGTGGTTTCCAAACCGTCCTACAGTCCAGTGGTTTCCAAACCGTCCTACAGTCCAGTGGTTTCCAAACCTTCCTATAGTCCAGTGGTTTCCAAACCGTCCTACAGTCCAGTGGTTTCCAAACCTTCCTATAGTCCAGTGGTTTCCAAACCGTCCTACAGTCCAGTGGTTTCCAAACCGTCCTACAGTCCAGTGGTTTCCAAACCGTCCTACAGTCCAGTGGTTTCCAAACCGTCCTACAGTCCAGTGGTTTCCAAACCGTCCTACAGTCCAGTGGTTTCCAAACTGTCCTACAGTCCAGTGGTTTCCAAACCGTCCTACAGTCCAGTGGTTTCCAAACCTTCCTATAGTCCAGTGGTTTCCAAACCGTCCTACAGTCCAGTGGTTTCCAAACTGTCCTACAGTCCAGTGGTTTCCAAACCGTCCTACAGTCCAGTGGTTTCCAAACCTTCCTATAGTCCAGTGGTTTCCATACCGTTCTACAGTCCAGTGGTTTCCAAACCGTCCTACAGTCCAGTGGTTTCCATACCGTTCTACAGTCCAGTGGTTTCCATACCGTTCTACAGTCCAGTGGTTTCCAAACCGTCCTACAGTCCAGTGGTTTCCAAACTGTCCTACAGTCCAGTGGTTTCCAAACCGTTCTACAGTCCAGTGGTTTCCAAACCGTCCTACAGTCCAGTGGTTTCCATACCGTCCTACAGTCCAGTGGTTTCCAAACTGTCCTACAGTCCAGTGGTTTCCAAACCGTCCTACAGTCCAGTGGTTTCCATACCGTCCTACAGTCCAGTGGTTTCCAAACTGTCCTACAGTCCAGTGGTTTCCAAACTGTCCTACAGTCCAGTGGTTTCCAAACCGTCCTACAGTCCAGTGGTTTCCAAACTGTCCTACAGTCCAGTGGTTTCCAAACCGTCCTACAGTCCAGTGGTTTCCAAACCGTCCTACAGTCCAGTGGTTTCCAAACCGTCCTACAGTCCAGTGGTTTCCAAACCGTCCTACAGTCCAGTGGTTTCCAAACCTTCCTATAGTCCAGTGGTTTCCAAACCGTCCTACAGTCCAGTGGTTTCCAAACCTTCCTATAGTCCAGTGGTTTCCAAACCGTCCTACAGTCCAGTGGTTTCCAAACCGTCCTACAGTCCAGTGGTTTCCAAACCGTCCTACAGTCCAGTGGTTTCCAAACCGTCCTACAGTCCAGTGGTTTCCAAACCGTCCTACAGTCCAGTGGTTTCCAAACTGTCCTACAGTCCAGTGGTTTCCAAACCGTCCTACAGTCCAGTGGTTTCCAAACCTTCCTATAGTCCAGTGGTTTCCAAACCGTCCTACAGTCCAGTGGTTTCCAAACTGTCCTACAGTCCAGTGGTTTCCAAACCGTCCTACAGTCCAGTGGTTTCCAAACCTTCCTATAGTCCAGTGGTTTCCATACCGTTCTACAGTCCAGTGGTTTCCAAACCGTCCTACAGTCCAGTGGTTTCCATACCGTTCTACAGTCCAGTGGTTTCCATACCGTTCTACAGTCCAGTGGTTTCCAAACCGTCCTACAGTCCAGTGGTTTCCAAACTGTCCTACAGTCCAGTGGTTTCCAAACCGTTCTACAGTCCAGTGGTTTCCAAACCGTCCTACAGTCCAGTGGTTTCCATACCGTCCTACAGTCCAGTGGTTTCCAAACTGTCCTACAGTCCAGTGGTTTCCAAACCGTCCTACAGTCCAGTGGTTTCCATACCGTCCTACAGTCCAGTGGTTTCCAAACTGTCCTACAGTCCAGTGGTTTCCAAACTGTCCTACAGTCCAGTGGTTTCCAAACCGTCCTACAGTCCAGTGGTTTCCAAACTGTCCTACAGTCCAGTGGTTTCCAAACCGTCCTACAGTCCAGTGGTTTCCAAACCGTCCTACAGTCCAGTGGTTTCCAAACCGTCCTACAGTCCAGTGGTTTCCAAACCTTCCTATAGTCCAGTGGTTTCCAAACCGTCCTACAGTCCAGTGGTTTCCAAACCTTCCTATAGTCCAGTGGTTTCCAAACCGTCCTACAGTCCAGTGGTTTCCAAACCGTCCTACAGTCCAGTGGTTTCCAAACCGTCCTACAGTCCAGTGGTTTCCAAACCGTCCTACAGTCCAGTGGTTTCCAAACCGTCCTACAGTCCAGTGGTTTCCAAACCGTCCTACAGTCCAGTGGTTTCCAAACTGTCCTACAGTCCAGTGGTTTCCAAACCGTCCTACAGTCCAGTGGTTTCCAAACCTTCCTATAGTCCAGTGGTTTCCAAACCGTCCTACAGTCCAGTGGTTTCCAAACTGTCCTACAGTCCAGTGGTTTCCAAACCGTCCTACAGTCCAGTGGTTTCCAAACCTTCCTATAGTCCAGTGGTTTCCATACCGTTCTACAGTCCAGTGGTTTCCAAACCGTCCTACAGTCCAGTGGTTTCCATACCGTTCTACAGTCCAGTGGTTTCCATACCGTTCTACAGTCCAGTGGTTTCCAAACCGTCCTACAGTCCAGTGGTTTCCAAACTGTCCTACAGTCCAGTGGTTTCCAAACCGTTCTACAGTCCAGTGGTTTCCAAACCGTTCTACAGTCCGGTGGTTTCCAAACCGTCCTACAGTCCAGTGGTTTCCAAACCGTTCTACAGTCCAGTGGTTTCCAAACCGTCCTACAGTCCAGTGGTTTCCAAACCGTCCTACAGTCCAGTGGTTTCCAAACCGTTCTACAGTCCAGTGGTTTCCAAACCGTCCTACAGTCCAGTGGTTTCCAAACCTTCCTACAGTCCAGTGGTTTCCAAACTGTCCTACAGTCCAGTGGTTTCCAAACCTTCCTACAGTCCAGTGGTTTCCAAACCGTCCTACAGTCCAGTGGTTTCCAAACCGTCCTACAGTCCAGTGGTTTCCAAACCGTCCTACAGTCCAGTGGTTTCTAAACCGTCCTACAGTCCAGTGGTTTCCAAACCTTCCTACAGTCCAGTGGTTTCCAAACCGTCCTACAGTCCAGTGGTTTCCAAACCTTCCTACAGTCCAGTGGTTTCCAAACCGTCCTACAGTCCAGTGGTTTCCAAACCGTCCTACAGTCCAGTGGTTTCCAAACCGTCCTATAGCCCAGTGGTTTCCAAACCTTCCTACAGTCCAGTGGTTTCCAAACCGTCCTACAGTCCAGTGGTTTCCAAACCGTCCTACAGTCCAGTGGTTTCCAAACCGTCCTACAGTCCAGTGGTTTCCAAACCGTCCTACAGTCCAGTGGTTTCCAAACCTTCCTATAGCCCAGTGGTTTCCAAACCTTCCTACAGTCCAGTGGCTTCCAAACCGTCCTACAGTCCAGTGGTTTCCAAACCGTCCTACAGTCCAGTGGTTTCCAAACCGTCCAACAGTCCAGTGTTTTCCAAACCTTCCTACAGTCCAGTGGTTTCCAAACCGTCCTACAGTCCAGTGGTTTCCAAACCTTCCTACAGTCCAGTGGTTTCCAAACCGTCCTACAGTCCAGTGGTTTCCAAACCGTCCTACAGTCCAGTGGTTTCCAAACCGTCCTACAGTCCAGTGGTTTCCAAACCGTCCTACAGTCCAGTGGTTTCCAAACCGTCCTACAGTCCAGTGGTTTCCAAACCGTCCTACAGTCCAGTGGTTTCCAAACCGTCCTACAGTCCAGTGGTTTCCAAACCGTCCTACAGTCCAGTGGTTTCCAAACCTTCCTACAGTCCAGTGGTTTCCAAACCGTCCTACAGTCCAGTGGTTTCCAAACCTTCCAACAGTCCAGTGGTTTCCAAACTGTCCTACAGTCCAGTGGTTTCCAAACCATCCTACAGTCCAGTGGTTTCCAAACCTTCCTATAGCCCAGTGGTTTCCAAACCTTCCTACAGTCCAGTGGTTTCCAAACCGTCCTACAGTCCAGTGGTTTCCAAACCGTCCTACAGTCCAGTGGTTTCTAAACCGTCCTACAGTCCAGTGGTTTCCAAACCTTCCTACAGTCCAGTGGTTTCCAAACCGTCCTACAGTCCAGTGGTTTCCAAACCTTCCTACAGTCCAGTGGTTTCCAAACCGTCCTACAGTCCAGTGGTTTCCAAACCGTCCTACAGTCCAGTGGTTTCCAAACCGTCCTACAGTCCAGTGGTTTCCAAACCGTCCTACAGTCCAGTGGTTTCCAAACCGTCCTACAGTCCAGTGGTTTCCAAACCGTCCTACAGTCCAGTGGTTTCCAAACCGTCCTACAGTCCAGTGGTTTCCAAACCGTCCTACAGTCCAGTGGTTTCCAAACCGTTCTACAGTCCAGTGGTTTCCAAACCGTTCTACAGTCCAATGGTTTCCAAACCGTCCTACAGTCCAGTGATTTCCAAACCGTCCTACAGTCCAGTGGTTTCCAAACCGTCCTACAGTCCAGTGGTTTCCAAACCGTCCTACAGTCCAGTGGTTTCCAAACATTCCTACAGTCCAGTGGTTTCCAAACCGTCCTACAGTCCAGTGGTTTCCAAACCGTCCTACAGTCCAGTGGTTTCCAAACCGTCCTACAGTCCAGTGGTTTCCAAACATTCCTACAGTCCAGTGGTTTCCAAACCATCCTACAGTCCAGTGGTTTCCAAACCTTCCTACAGTCCAGTGGTTTCCAAACCGTCCTACAGTCCAGTGGTTTCCAAACCTTCCTACAGTCCAGTGGTTTCCAAACCGTCTTACAGTCCAGTGGTTTCCAAACCGTCCTACAGTCCAGTGGTTTCCAAACCGTCCTACAGTCCAGTGGTTTCCAAACCGTCCTACAGTCCAGTGGTTTCCAAACTGTCCTACAGTCCAGTGGTTTCCAAACCGTCCTACAGTCCAGTGGTTTCCAAACCGTCCTACAGTCCAGTGGTTTCCAAACCTTCCTATAGTCCAGTGGTTTCCAAACCTTCCTATAGTCCAGTGGTTTCCAAACCTTCCTATAGTCCAGTGGTTTCCAAACCTTCCTATAGTCCAGTGGTTTCCAAACCTTCCTATAGTCCAGTGGTTTCCAAACCTTCCTATAGTCCAGTGGTTTACAAACCTATCCTCGGGGACCCACAGTCTTTTCACAATTTAGTTGTAGCCCTGAACTAATTGACCAGAGTCACCTATTCATGGGCTTGTTGATTAGTTGACATGTTGAATCAGGTGTGCTAGCGGTAGAGTAGTTCAACTACATGGAACAGCTGAAAACCACACATATCTACATACTGTGTCTACTGAATACTCATGAAGCCACCCGCACATAAACACTGCCAGCCTGTCTCCCTGCTTGCTACCAAAACACCTGTTAGAGAGGATGAGCCTGACAGTTCACAGGGAAAACACACCTGTCCTAACAGACAACATGGGGGCACGGTTGGGCACAGTGAGTGTGGGAACAACACTGCAATGCCAGCTGAGGCACATCTGAGGAGTTACAGACAGCAAATAGAGAGGGTTGTGTGTATGTGTGTGTTCCTGCAGCCTACCATGATGACATCCCCGGCCCGGATGTTGAGAGCAGTGGGGTCGTGGATGTTCCAGTAGTCTTTCAGAGCTCTCACCTGCAGGACACCTGTAGCATCTGTGTGTGAGAAAGAGAGAGAGTGGAACAGAGAGAGGGGAGAAAGAGAGAGAGTGGAACAGAGAGAGAGTGGGACAGAGAGAGGGGAGAAAGAGAAAGAGTGGGACAGAGAGAGGGGAGAAAGAGAAAGAGTGGGACAGAGAGAGGGGAGAAAGAGAGAGAGTGGGACAGAGAGAGGGGAGAAAGAGAGAGAGGGGACAGAGAGAGGGGAGAAAGAGAGAGAGTGGAACAGACAGAGGGGAGAAAGAGAGAGAGTGGAACAGAGAGAGGGGAGAAAGAGAGAGAGTGGGACAGAGAGAGGGGAGAAAGAGAGAGAGTGGGACAGAGAGAGGGGAGAAAGAGAGAGAGTGGGACAGAGAGAGGGGAGAAAGAGAGAGAGTGGGACAGAGAGAGGGGAGAAAGAGAGAGAGTGGGACAGAGAGAGGGGAGAAAGAGAGAGAGTGGAACAGACAGAGGGGAGAAAGAGAGAGAGTGGAACAGACAGAGGGGAGAAAGAGAGAGAGTGGAACAGAGAGAGGGGAGAAAGAGAGAGAGTGGGACAGAGAGAGGGGAGAAAGAGAGAGAGTGGAACAGACAGAGGGGAGAAAGAGAGAGAGGGAACAGAGAGAGGGGAGAAAGAGAGAGAGTGGGACAGAGAGAGGGGAGAAAGAGAGAGAGTGGGACAGAGAGAGGGGAGAAAGAGAGAGAGTGGAACAGAGAGAGGGGAGAAAGAGAGAGAGTGGGACAGAGAGAGGGGAGAAAGAGAGAGAGTGGGACAGAGAGAGGGAGAAAGAGAGAGAGTGGAACAGAGAGAGGGAGAAAGAGAGAGAGTGGAACAGACAGAGGGGAGAAAGAGAGAGAGTGGGACAGAGAGAGGGGAGAAAGAGAGAGAGTGGGACAGAGAGAGGGGAGAAAGAGAGAGAGTGGAACAGAGAGAGGGGAGAAAGAGAGAGAGTGGAACAGAGAGAGGGGAGAAAGAGAGAGAGTGGGACAGAGAGAGGGGAGAAAGAGAGAGAGTGGGACAGAGAGAGGGGAGAAAGAGAGAGAGTGGGACAGAGAGAGGGGAGAAAGAGAGAGAGTGGAACAGAGAGAGGGGAGAAAGAGAGAGAGTGGAACAGACAGAGGGGAGAAAGAGAGAGAGTGGGACAGACAGAGGGGAGAAAGAGAGAGAGTGGGACAGAGAGAGGGGAGAAAGAGAGAGAGTGGGACAGAGAGAGAGTGGGACAGAGAGAGGGGAGAAAGAGAGAGAGTGGAACAGAGAGAGGGGAGAAAGAGAGAGAGTGGAACAGACAGAGGGGAGAAAGAGAGAGAGTGGGACAGAGAGAGGGGAGAAAGAGAGAGAGTGGGACAGAGAGAGAGTGGGACAGAGAGAGGGGAGAAAGAGAGAGAGTGGAACAGAGAGAGAGTGGGACAGAGAGAGGGGAGAAAGAGAAAGAGTGGGACAGAGAGAGGGGAGAAAGAGAGAGAGTGGAACAGACAGAGGGGAGAAAGAGAGAGAGTGGGACAGAGAGAGGGGAGAAAGAGAGAGAGTGGGACAGAGAGAGGGGAGAAAGAGAGAGAGTGGAACAGAGAGAGGGGAGAAAGAGAGAGAGTGGAACAGAGAAAGGGGAGAAAGAGAGAGAGTGGGACAGAGAGAGGGGAGAAAGAGAGAGAGTGGGACAGAGAGAGGGGAGAAAGAGAGAGAGTGGGACAGAGAGAGGGGAGAAAGAGAGAGAGTGGGACAGAGAGAGGGGAGAAAGAGAGAGAGTGGGACAGAGAGAGGGGAGAAAGAGAGAGAATGGGACAGAGAGAAAGAGAGAGAGAGGAGAAAGAGAAACACACACAAAGTTAGTTCAGGGAATTGGTATGAATGAAGGCAGGAAGAAAATAGCCCAATGATTGATACATACTGACATGTACACCACTTTCAAATCACCTTAAGGGGATATACCCAGACGCCGCTACAATCCCAATGCCTGTTGTTTTTTAATTAGTCACATCCGGCACTGGTATGGAATGTAGTGACATCAGAGAGCAGAGTCAGTCAGTGCTGTATTCAGCTTCTGACTGGTTGGTACACATCAATAATTAATCCATGACGAGGAGGTGTGGTGGCTGATTGTGTTCTATTCATCTGTTATTCACTCTTCTCTGAACATAGAGAATAACAGGAAGTCTCTCTCCACAGCCTCCATGTTTGAAGCAGCAGTCTGCTGACTGAGGAACACAAGTGCTCATTATGGCCTGAGTTCCCAGGCTGCGAGAACCAGATCAAAGAACCAGGCCTGCTGGATTACAGAGGAGATAGCACAAACAGCAGAGGTCCAAAACACAGTCTCAAGCATGCGCACGTACACAGAGGTGGCACGCAACAATCACACACAAACAAACACATAGGTCGCACACACACACACGCACACCTAGTCTTTTGGTTATGTGTGTGCGCACGTGAGAGTGTGTGTGAGCTGATAGGGTTATGTAACCTGTACTCCATGAGGTTAAACACAGCTGCTTGGTGAATTACAGCTTAGAGCATTTCATATCCCTCAGTCTCTCCTCTGGGCCTCTCTCGCTATAGGAACGTCTGCACTGGCTCTGTCTCAGTCTGTCTCCTCTCCCAACACACACACACACACACACACACACACACACACACACACACACACACACACACACCTCTGAACACTCTGTCCTGCAGAACTCAAGAGAATGCAAGAGTCGCTTCACTACACAAAAGCACAAAGAAATAAATCTGCTAGCAGGAATCTATGCTGACATTTTTTTCCATTTTTGCGGCTAAATAGATTTTTTTTAACACACAAATACATTTAGGAACACAATAAAAGTATTTGAGGAAGACCGTTTTTATAAGAAATGACCAAAAGTGAAAGAATAAAATGTTTTTGTGGTGTTCCATGCTCAAGAAAGTACAATGTACCGTCAAATATTTTAGCCACTTAGGGGAGACAAAAATGTTCAGCTGCCCCTTTAAGGGTAACAGTGAGACTGGCATGTCTGTCTGGGAGAGATGAGATTCTCCCGTGTCTCTTCACTAGCAGTTGAGTTGAGCGAGCTCAAACAAGCTAACATAAAAACAACCTAGCATGGGAACAAAATTATATGCATAGCCAAGAAACACAAGGACAAAGTCACTCAAGTAAACTCTATGGCTACACACTTCTAAAACTTAGAAAAAAACTACAGCAGCAATTTATATGCTATAAATCAAAACTCAGGACTTTTTCAGGTTGTGAGTAAAAAGGTGGCACTGTAGAGCCCTGGTTCAAGGACAATAAAGCAGGCGGAAAACACAGAATGAGAGATAAAGACAGCCAAAGAATGATACTTCATGGGATAATGTCTTCATGTGTTAACAAGCATCTCCTGTCCCAGTGTATTCCAGTGATGACTGGTGCTCTGTTCACCTCGTAGGAGCTGCTTGATATCCTTGCTGGCGTGGGAGGTGGTGAACTGGTTCACCATGTCCAGGGCTGTCTGCTTGTACGTGTTACGGATGTTCACGTCTATACCAGCCTGGCAAAACCACACACAACATTATTGTCAATCAGATGTGCACTGAAACACAGCAGCACATTCAACATCAATGTTCTCAAGTCTAATGCAGTCAACGGCAATGTATTGTACAGCCTATTCAATAAAACACTTCACTTACAATGGACAACATGTTACCAACTGTTAGTTGAATGTGGAAGAATAGTGATTGAATCAGACTAGTTAAAGACTAAGTGAGGTTGATGTCCCTCCAGGTGTCTTACCTCTAGCAGCTGTCTGACCACCTCCGTCTTGCCGTAGAGGGCAGCCTCATGCAGGGCAGTGCCAGCCTTAGTGGCCCTGTTGATGTCGATGCCCGCTTTCAGCAGCAACCTGAACCAGAGAGGAACAACACAGTACTACTTTAGTACAGATTCAAGTTTACAAAGGCTGTTAACTCCAGGGTGAATTGTAAAGGTTCCGGCGAGGCAGAGCCATGGATGGAACCAGCAGGGCCAGATGCCAGGACAGTATATTATGTCAATGGCAGTGTGTTACAGTGATCCACCGTAGCTAGTCTGCTCAACATCCCACATCACATGAACTCACTGAGGTGCCAGGGGGAAATTTGGAGAATTCACACTCGATTCCAGCTGCACAGACACACACACACGCAGACACACACACACTCAAATATCCTGGTAGTGAACAAGGCAGTTAACCCACTGTTCCTAGGCCGTCATTGTAAATAAGAATTTGTTCTTAACTGACTTGCCTAGTTAAATAAAGGTTAAATAAATAAAATAATAGACAAGTTAAACTTTAGGAATATTAGTGGGAATGTCAGAGCTCTTCTGGGAATGTACAGCATGAAAAGTTCACACACACACACAAGGCAAGGGGAAGTGGGCATCCGTACATGCCCACATGCAAAATGGTTTGGTAACTAACTAACTAACTAACGCAAACCCATAACCCCTGTCTTTCCATGGCATACCTGCTCATCAGCCAAACCAGAACCATACCACAACCACACCATCTCACAATGACCTCTGTCACAATCACACCATTTATCTATAGTAACCCAAAATAACAATACAAGACTGATTCAGACAGTGACAGTGATTTGCATCATCAGTTTGCCTCACCACTCACTTTAGTAAATAAGGCACGCATCTAACAAGAAGTCACTTAGAGCGAGAGAGGGAGACAGAAAGAGGGATTTTTGGGGCTCAGTTGCCAAGCACAGAGCGATGACTCAGAAGACTGAGCCCTGGTAGAGGAGACATGCTGGGGACAAAGACAGGAGAGAGACAGAGATATAGAGACAGGTAGAGGAAGAATACCTGTCCCTTACGTGAACTTCATTATTCTCATCCTGTTACAGATACTGTGCTTCAGCATCTCTCACTCTCCCCCCTCGGCCCTGCGGCTGCTAAGCCCCGGGTCAGTGTGCTTGTTTCATTTCCCCTTAGAAACACAAAGGAGGGCAGGCTCATCAAAGTCTCTGTCCCTCTGGTTTGGCTGGATGCTGAAAGAGAGAGCCCTATCCTGTTCTCCTCTGCTCCTTTGGGGCCGCACTGACTCAATAACCCACTGTTCATATCCCCCCTTTAATACCTCTATTATATGGATGTCTATGTGGGGCCAAAGTGGTGGAACCATGGGACCGGTTACAGCATGTATTGTGGTGACATAACCGTGTGATTGGACCACAGGGCATTGTTATGGAGTCATATGGTCACTGGATCCCAGAAATCCTTGTGCCATGTTTGAATACACAGTTTCTCTCTTTCATTATCAATTGAAGCCAATGAAAGCCTTGACTGTTTCTTTGGTAAGGTGGTTTGGACCAGGGAGGTGTGTCAGAGAAAGGGCAGACCACCACACCACAAATAGGACTCCTTAACACTAGAACTGCCAAAGAAGTCATTTTCACTGCTCATTCATTGTATTTATTACTCTGCCATTTAAGTCATGCCCCCCTCAGTCCTTGACTTTTCGCAAATAACCTAGTGGGGCCTGCTCCACTCCTTCTCCCGACAGTGGGGCCTGCTCCACTCCTTCTCCCGACAGTGGGGCCTGCTCCACTCCTTCTCCCGACAGTGGGGCCTGCTCCACTCCTTCTCCCGACAGTGGGGCCTGCTCCACTCCTTCTCCCGACAGTGGGGCCTGCTCCACTCCTTCTCCCGACAGTGGGGCCTGCTCCACTCCTTCTCTCGACAGTGGGGCCTGCTCCACTCCTTCTCCCGACAGTGGGGCCTGCTCCACTCCTTCTCCCGACAGTGGGGCCTGCTCCACTCCTTCTCCCGACAGTGGGGCCTGCTCCACTCCTTCTCCCGACAGTGGGGCCTGCTCCACTCCTTCTCTCGACAGTTGAAGGCGCTGTCCCACTTGATAATCACCTCATTAATTGCCTCAAAACTGAACCTAAACCGAAACTAATTTCACACATAACAGATTAAATAAATGAAGTAAAGTATGATAGGGAGAAAGGGGAGGGGAAGCAAACCATGCATAATTATGTCATCACCAATTGTGAACAGGACAGGCCATCCTATTGTATTGATCTATTCTAATTAGAATCTTAAATGATATGTACTCTAAATCATTCCACTGAATCACAGCAGTCTTATCAGTCTACTTGGGAGCAGGCTACACCGTGAGAGAGTGCGTAATGAACATGCTGAACGGCTTTCAATATTTGGGAAAATATCTACATTGTGCAGAAGGTCAGTGTTGGAGACCTTACAGTGGCAAGGGGAGAAATGTCTCCATGGACAATTTCTTAACTTCACTGTCATTGGCGAACAATTTGAAAACAAGTCTGGCTGGCACCATGAACAAAGTGAGACGGGAGCTCCCTACCTCTGCACAAAATAAGGCACCTGCTGTTGTACTCCTCAACAGTGCTGAAGAATGACAAGACAACGGAACCCAAAGAGAAAACCAGAGACTATTACGCACTACAACCAAACAAAGGTGTCAAAGTGTGTTAAGGCAGGTGAAATTTATGAAGATTTGAGTCAACTGTTGGGACAAGGGATAACAGTTCAATTAAGTCCAACTGATATAAGCGCGTGCTGACAATAACTGACTATTTTTGACTGCTGTCATATCAACACTTACATTTGAAGTTTACATACACCTTAGCCAAATACATTTAAAAACTCAGTTTTTCACAATTCCTGACATTTAATCCAAGTAAAAATATCCTGTTTTAGGTCAGTTAGGATCACAATTTTATTTTAAGAATGTGAAATGTCAGAATAATAGTAGAGAGAATGATTTATTTCAGCTTTTATGTCTTTCATCACATTCCCAGTGGGTCAGAAGTTTACATACACTCAATTAGTATTTGGTAGCATTGCCTTTAAATTGTTTAAACATGCTTCCCACAATAAGTTGGGTGAATTTTGGCCCATTCCTCCTGACAGAGATGCTGTAACTGAGTCAGGTTTGTAGGCCTCCTTGCTTGCACACGCCTTTTCAGTTCTGCCCACAAATCTTCTATAGGGTTGAGGTCAGGGCTTTGTGATGGCCACTCCAATACCTTGACTTTGTTGTCCTTAAGCCATTTTGCCACAACTTTGGGAGTATGCTTGGGGTCATTGTCCAATTGGAAGACCCATTTGCGATCAAGCTTTAACTTCCTGACTGATGTCTTGAGATTTTGCTTCAATATATCCACATAATTTTTCTCCCTCATGATGCCATCTATTTTGTGAAGTGCACCAGTCCGTCTTGCAGGAAAACACCCCCACAACAAGATGCTGCCACCCCCGTGCTTCACGGTTGGGATGGTGTTCTTCGGCTTGCAAGCCTCCCCCTTTTCCTCAAAACATAACGATGGTCATTATGGCCAAACAGTTCTATTTTTGTTTCATCAGACTAGAGGACATTTCTCAAAAAAATACAATCTTTGTCCCCAAGTGCAGTTGCAAACCATAGTCTGGCTTTTTTATGGCGGTTTTGGAGCAGTGGCTTGTTCCTTGCTGAGCGACCTTTCAGGTTATGTCGATATAGGACTCATTTTACTGTGGATTTAGATACTTTTGTACCTGTTTCCTCCAGCATCTTCACAAGGTCCTTTGTTGTTGTTCTGGATTGATTGATTTGCACTTTTCGCACCAAAGTACGTTCATCTCTAGGAGACAGAACGCGTCTCCTTCCTGAACGGTATGATGGCTGCGTGATCCCATGGTGTTTATACTGGCATACTGTTGTTTGTACAGATGCACGTGGTACCTTCAGGCGTTGAACCAGACTTGTGGAGGTCTACAATTTTTTTTCTGAGGTCTTGGCTGATTTCTTTAGATTTTCCCATGATATCAAGCAAAGAGGCACTGAGTTTAAAACCTGTTAAAGATAGGGCTGACTACTGCCCACTTTGGAGGAATTGCGTGCCCATAGTAAACAGAAAAAAAATCTGTCAAAAATTGCTAATATATGCATATAATAATTATTATTGAATAGAAAACACTCTAAAGCTTCTAAAACCGTTCAAATTATGTCTGTATGTAAAGCAGAACTCTCAGGGCAGCCATTCTCCCAAACTCTCTCTTGGCAACAGAAAAGTTGGGACAACTTTGACGTCATCGCCCCCACCCTTCCCAACCAGCTACAGATCTGGGAACAGTTCCTATCTCTTCAGCGCGATGTCCCCTTTCAGTGGGGCCTGCCATTGTGAGAATCGCGCGCTCCCTCGAGTTTTGGCGGGCTGAAACCTACATGTACTTTCATGCGCGCGTCGGGGCCGGAGCTCTCTTTGTTCCAAGATTCACCAAACGATGTAGGTTTGTCTGTTCACGCTAAGGATTGTTTTGCATGTTTAGAACATGCTAAAGCTCGATTCTGCACTTAGTTTGACCAGTTTAGTCGACATATAATATGTAATTTTGAAGTTTTGATGTGCATCCACTAGAATTTTGGCTGCATTTCGACCGGAATTTGTCGTGTTTGATAACCTAAAGACACAGACTTGAAAACCAAACGCAGTTTTTGGTAAGTATAACTCCTTCCACGTCTTCTGATCGAAGAACATCAAAGGTAAGGGAATATTTATGTGTTAATTATGGGTTTCTGTGGACTCCGAGATAGAGGAGACATAATGCTAATTTCTGAGCGCCGTCTCATATTATAGCCTAGTGAACGAATTCTGTAACGTTAAAAATAAATGTAACACAGCGGTTGCATTAAGAAGAAGTGTATCTTTCTAACTATATGTAGAACATGTATATTTAGTCAAAGTTTATGATGTGTATTGCTTGTTATCTGACATTAGCTCCGGCAGATATCATCATTTCTCCGGACATTTGAGTAGCATTTTTGAACATGGCGTCATTGTAAACTGAGATTTATGGATATAAATGGCATATTATTGAAAAAAACATAAATGTACTGTGTAACATGTCCTATTACTGTCATCTGATGAAGATTTTCAAAAGGTTAGTGAATTATTTTTCTTTTAATCCTGCGGTTGTTGATTGCATATTTTGTTCAACGTGGCTATTCAAATTAGCTGTGTCTTTGGTGGTGGTTTGACATAAATATGTGCTATGTTTTCGCCGTAAAACATTTTAGAAATCTGACTTGCTGGCTAGATGAACAAGGTGTTTATCTTTCATTTGAGCTATTGGACTTGTTAATGTGTGGAGGTTAAATATTTCTAAGAATATTTTTGCGTTCCATGCGCCACGTCCCAGTTAACGTCGGAAGGGATCGTTCCCAAATGGGAACCCTAACCCGTCATCAGGTTAAAGGTAGGTCTTGAAATATATCCACAGGTAAACCACCAATTCACTCAAATTACATCAATTAGCCTATCAGAAGCTTCTAAAGCCATGACATCATGTTCTGGAATTTTCCAAGCAGTTTAAAGGCACAGTCAACTTAGTGTATGTAAACTTCTGACCCACTGGAATTGTGATACAGTGAATTATAAGTGAAATAGTCTGTCTGTAAACAATTGTTGGAAAAATGACTTGCACAAAAAAAAAAAAGTGTCATGCACAAAGTAGATGTCCTAACCAACTTGCCAATACTATAGTTTGTTAACAAGAAATTTGTGGAATGGTTGAAAACGCGTTTTAATGACTCCAACCTAAGTGTATGTAAACTTCCGACTTCAACTGTATATTGATTATAATGCCACTGTTGCTTTTGCCTCGAATTGCACTATTTATCAAGGCCACTTCATGCTTATAATGATGTTTAGGTTACTGATGTTTCCATCATTTGACCGTGCATCATTTGACCGTGCATCATTTGACCATGCATATTGGTGGTTGGGGTATGTTTTGTGTACTTATAAAAAGAAGCTGTTACCGTGTCCAACACATACACTTTCTGTTTCATAGTTGTAACAACTCCACTAAGAACATTTCTTGAACACTTGAATCATTTTTTATTTTTTGACGTATAGCGTAAAGTAACATAAACTAATGAAAATGCTATGGAGTTCTT
>NW_024609618.1:182500-192500 GCF_018296145.1 Oncorhynchus tshawytscha | reverse complement strand
CATCCCAGATCCAGAGGGGTTGTATCTGTCCAGCTGTGACCTCTGTCTAGACTAACACAGGCCATGAGTTACATCACTGCAGCCCATCCCAGATCCAGAGGGGTTGTATCTGTCCAGCTGTGACCTCTGTCTAGACTAACACAGGCCATGAGTTACATCACTGCAGTCCCCCTGTCTGTCTCTGTGAGCCTGGGCCAGTGGTGGGGGAGGAGAAACACACACACAGTCTTACCTTGACTCTACCGAACTCACAGGCCAGGTCTAGGGGGGTCTTCTTGGTTTTGTTGATCAGACAGGGGTTGGACTGGTGCTGCAGCAGCATCTCAGACTGAGAGAAACAGACAGGCAGGGAATCAACACACACACACAGACAAGATCAAATACCATATACACACTGTCACCGGGGCCATTAGGGGAGTAGGTTATGTTATGTGGATGTGGTCATGCAGATAACATTACAACACACATAGCCAGGGAGATGATGTCAGATGTTTCTATCAGCACCTGGTGCTGCCTGCCGTATCCAAGGACACAGAGTATTTGGTGAAAACAGACAGTCCATTAGCCCTGGTCATTCTACTCTGGGAATACATAGTAGACTACAGGACCGGAGGCTGTTACCATCAAATGGGACTTCATGGTCTGTGCAGATAAATGCTTTTCACACAAACTGTGGTCCTAAAAGGCTTACAAATCAATTAATGTGGCGTAACCTGAACACATCCTGACAATGCTTGTAGGATAGTTCCTGATCTATTTCCCAATTATTCCAATTCCATTTCGTTAGTTTTTTTCTTTGCGCTCAATGTGCAGTTTCTCTAAAGATAAATCAGATCAAAGCCGAACTGTGTAATGTAGTAGGGAGTTGTAGTTTCCAACAGGCCAATATTCTACATAGTTCAGCACAGGAAATGTGGGTAGTTAACTACAATGACCATAATCCATTGCATGCATACTTGTCCCATCTGTGTGGGGCATACACAGAGGGAGCGCACGATTTAGAGCAGTTGCACGAGGTATCTCTACCTGAAAACACACCATCTATCATCATGGGACTTTTATTAATTGTTTTATTCTGTGTTGTTAAAGCGAAAACCATAAATCGGACCGAAACCAAATCGACTTATCACTCAGCACTACAGGGGGTGAGACGGGGACGGACTGACGGACGGGGGTTAGTAACAAAGACAAGGTTCCTAATCCCCCCTAAACCTGATCACCTGACTCCCCATCATTACCCCCTCAAACCCTACAAATCCAATAACCCTCATCCTGCCTCGTTCTTCTCTCTCCCTCTCCAATCCAATCACACCAACATGCCTCTCCTCTCCCAGCTTGCTACGTATCCCCTGACCCCTCAATCTCTTAAATGACTGTACCACCAACCACCACTCATCCTACTCTATCCCCTGCCAGATCACATCTGTTTTGGGGCTATGGCTGTGATTTGTTGACAGTTTGTTTACTGTTTAAGACTTAAGTGGACTGACCAAACATGACCACACACATCTAAATCTCAGATAAGTGACCCACAGTAAACCAGCATCAGCTTTGTGGACAGAACAGCATACATTCTACCCAATCCAGCAGAATGGGGAGATCTGTTGACAGTGCTTAACGATGTCTGTCTGTCTGTCTGTCTGTCTGTCTGTCTGTCTGTCTGTCTGTCTGTCTGTCTGTCTGTCTGTCTGTCTGTCTGTCTGTCTGTCTGTCTGTCTGTCTGTCTGTCTGTCTGTCTGTCTGTCTGTCTGTCTGTCTGTCTGTCTGTCTGTCTGTCTGTCTGTCTGTCTGTCTGTCGGTCTGTGTGTGTGTCTGTGTACTGACCACGTCATAGTGTCCGTACTGTGCGGCCAGGTGCAGGGGGATGTGCCCATCCTGTGAGACCCCATTGACTCCAGCTCCGGCCCGCAGCAGCATAAGGACAGAGTCAGCCTTGCCCTGCCATGCTGCATAGTGGAGCGGACGCATACCTGCAGGAGGCAGCACATCTATGATCACATACAGTGGCTTGCGAAGGTATTCACCCCCCTTGGCATTTTTCCTACTTTACTGCCTTACAACCTGGAATTAAAATGGATTTTTGGCAGGTTTGTATCATTTGATTTACATAACATGCCTACCACGTTGAAGATGCAAAATATTTTTTTTTATTGTGAAACAAACAAGAAATGAGACCAAAATAACAGAAAACCTGAGTATGCATAACTATTCACACCCCCAAAGTCAATACTTTGTAGAACCACCTTTTGCAGCAATTACAGCTGCAAGTCTCTTGGGGTATGTCTCTATAAGCTTGACACATCTAGCCACTGGGATTTTTGCCCATTCTTCAAGGCAAAACTGCTCCAGCTCCTTCAAGTTGGATGGGTTCCACTGGTGTACAGGAATCTTTAAGTCATACCGCAGATTCTCAATTGGATTGAGGTCTGGGCTTTGACTAGGCCATTCCAAGACATTTAAATGTTTCCACTTAAACCACTCGAGTGTTGCTTTAGCAGTATGCTTAGGGTCATTGTCCTGCTGGAAGGTGAACCTCCATCCCAGTCTCAAATCTCTGGAAGACAAACAGTTTTCCTTCAAAAATGTCCCTGTATTTAGCGCAAACCATCATTCCTTCAATTCTGACCAGTTTCCCAGTCCCTGCCGATGAAAAATATGGTGTTCTCCGGGTGATGAGAGGTGTTGGGTTTGCGCCAGACGTAGCGTTTTCCTTGATGGCCAAAAAGCTACATTTTAGTCACATCTGACCATAGTACCTTCTTCCATATATTTGGGGAGTCTCCCACATGCCTTTCGGCGAACACTAAATGTGTTTGCTTATTTTTTTCTTCAAGCAATGGCTTTTTTACTTGCTACTCTTCAGTAAAGCCCAGCTCTGTGACGTGTACGGCTTAAAGTGGTCCTATGGACAGATACTCCAATCTCCGCTGTGGAGCTTCGCAGCTCCTTCAGGGTTATCTTTGGTCTCTTTGATGCCTCTCTGCTTAATGCCCACCTTGCCTGGTCTGAGTTTTGGTGGGCGGCCCTCTCTTGGCAGGCTTGTTGTGGTGCCATATTCTTCCCATTATTTAATAATGGATTTAATGGTGCCCGTGGGATGTTCAAACCTTCTGATATTTTTTTATAACCCAACCCTGATGTGTACTTCTCCACATCTTTGTCCCTGATCTGTTTGGAGAGCTCTTTGGTCTTCATAGTGCCGCTTGGTTGGTGGTGCCCCTTGCTTAGTGGTGTTGCAGGCTCTGGGGCCTTTCAGAACAGTGAATATATAATGAGATTGTGTGATCATGTGACACTTAGATTGCACACAGGTGGACTTTATTTAACTAATTATGTGACTTCTGAAGGTAATTGGTTGCACCAGATCTTATTTAGGGGCTACATAGCAAAGGGGGTGAATACATACAGTGGGGAGAACAAGTATTTGATACACTGCTGATTTTGCAGGTTTTCCTACTTACAAAGCATGTAGAGGTCTGTAATTTTTTATCATAGATACACTTCAACTGTGAGAGACGGAATCTAAAATAAAAATCCAGAAAATCACATTGTATGATTTTTAAGTAATTCGTTTGCATTTTATTGCATGACATAAGTATTTGATCACCTACCAACCAGTAAGAATTCCGGCTCCCACAGACCTGTTAGTTTTTCTTTAAGAAGCCCTCCAGTTCTCCACTCATTACCTGTATTAACGCACCTGTTTGAACTCATTACCTGTATAAAAGGCACCTGTCCACACACTCAATCAAACAGACTCCAACCTCTCCACAATGGTCAAGACCAGAGAGCTGTGTAAGGACATCAGGGATAAAATTGTAGAAGGCTGGGATGGGCTACAGGACAATAGGCAAGCAGCTTGGTGAGAAGGCAACAACTGTTGGCTCAATTATTAGAAGATGAAAGAAGTTCAAGATGACGGTCAATCACACTCGGTCGGGGGGTCCTTGCAAGATATCACCTCGTGGGGCATCAATGATCATGAGGAAGGTGTCAGCCCAGAACTACACGGAAGGACCTGGTCAATGACCTAAAGAGAGCTGGGACCACAGTCTCTAAGAAAACCATTAGAAACACACTACGCAGTCATGGATTCAAATCCTGCAGCACACGCAAGGTCCCCCAGCTCAAGCCAGCGCATGTCCAGGCCCGTCTGAAGTTTGCCAATGACCATCTGGATGATCCAGAGGAGGAATGGGAGAAGGCCATGTGATCTGATGAGACAAAAATAGAGCTTTTTGGTCTAAACTCCACTCGCCGTATTTGGAGGAAGAAGAAGGATGAGTACTACCCCAAGAACACCATCCCAACCGTGAAGCATGGAGGTGGAAACATCATTCTTCAGGGATGCTTTTCTGCAAAGGGGACAGGACGACTGCACCGTATTGAGGGGAGGATGGATGGGGCCATGTATCGCATGATCTTGGCCAACAACCTCCTTCCCTCAGTAAGAGCATTGAAGATGGGTCGTAGCATGACAACAAGCCGAAACACACAGCCAGGACAACTAAAGAGTGGCTCCGTAAGAAGCATCTCAAGGTCCTGGAGTGGCCTAGCCAGTCTCCAGACCTGAACCCAATAGAAAATCTTTGGAGGGAGCTGAAAGCCCGTATTAGCCAGCGACAGCCCCGAAACCTGAAGGATCTGGAGAAGGTCTGTATGGAGGAGTGGGCCAAAATCCCTGCTGCAGTGTGTGCAAACCTGGTCAAGAACTACAGGAAACATATGATCTCTGTAATTGCAAACAAAGGTTTCTGTACCAAATATTAAGTTCTGCTTTTCTGATGTATCAAATACTTATGTCATGCAATAAAATGCAAATTAATTACTTAAAAATCATTCAATGTGATTTTCTGGATTTTTGTTTTAGTCTCTCACAGTTGATTTTTAGTTTCTCACAGTTGAAGTGTACCTATGATAAAAATTACAGACCTCTACGTGCTTTGTAAGTAGGAAAACCTGCAAAATCGGAAGTGTATCTGTGGCAAAGAAGGGGGTCGAGTGATAAGTGGCAGATATGTGAGAGCAGAACTAATAAACGGGCTCTGCCCGATCACTAAAATGGCCACCCCTGTCAGAACTACAGATCACAAAATGGCCGACCGCCAAAACTACAAGTCCCAGAAGCAAGGGGAACCCTCAGAAGGTGGAGCCGACTCACAGATAAAGGGTCAAGAAAAACCAGGAAGAGGAAGAGAGAGTGCTGGAAGAATCTATGAACAATAGAGAAAGAGACAATAGAGATTGGTGGGATTTACCGTGTATGACTTGGATTGTTTTGGACTTACCTGTTGGCGTTTGGACCTGGACCTACCGAGAACCCGATTTGTGTACCGAACCCTGCTATCCTTGACCTCGCCTACGGCCTGGTTGGACCAGGACGGAGAAACAAACAAACAGGTACTGTCCTGTTCGCAAGAACTCTCATTCTTGGGTGATTTGGTGACAGTTTACCATTTAATTTGTGACAAACGCTCCTAACCTTGAAGAGGTTTGCCACACGTGGTGGAGAATATGGGCATGGACTAACATACCACTGGTTAGGTAGAAGAAAAAAAAAATAAAGGTTCAGTTAGCACTCCAAAGGGGAGTCAGGTTTTTTTTTTGTTTTGGCTTTGTTTGGTTAACACAGTTTCTCAGGAAAATGAGTATGGAGGGAGCCATACAGGCCCTGTTACAAGCGGCGGCCGCCCAACAAGAGGCAACTAGAGCTCAACAAATAGCTCATCAGGATGCAATGCGAATGTATCAGGACACGTTACAGGTCCAGCACCGCACCAACCAGCTGCTCAGAGAAGAGCAAGAGAGAAACACCCGGGAGTTAAGAGAAGGCCTAAAGGGGCTAGCGGACCAAATTGGGGCTCAAGTACCAGCTGCAAATACCCAGAGGCGGGCCAATCATTTTCTTCAAAAAATGACAGCACAGGATGATGTGGAAGCATATCTTACCACCTTCGAAAGGACGGCAGAGCGGGAGAAGTGGCCGAAAGAAGAATGGGCAGGGCTTCTGGCACCATACCTGGCAGGGGACGCTCAAAAAGCGTATTTCGACCTGGAGTTGAAAGATGCACAGGATTACGATAAACTAAAGGGAGAGATCCTGACTAGACTGGGAGTGACCGATACCGTGAGGGCACATCGCTTCCACCAGTGGTCCTACCGACCGGGACAACCCCACGAACACAGATGTTCGACTTGATTCACCTGGCACGGAAATGGTTGCGACCAGAGACCCGGTCATCCGCCGGGATCGTCGAGACCATCGTACTCAACCAGTTCCAGCGAGGTCTACCCCGAGAAGTGAGACGATGGGTTGGCCAGAACAAGGTACTTTCCGCCGACCATCTTGTGGGCCTGGTTGAACGGTATTGTACGGCAGGAACAGCTGAGCAAGCACAGGAGGAAAGATTCCCGTTCCCCAGGCCTGGGCGAACCAGCGGACGGGGTAAGGCTGTCCCAACATATGGCGGGGGAAGAGAGCAGCGTGGGGCCATAAGGAAAGAATCAGAATCATGCCGAGACACTGAGGGAAAAACGGAAACCGGGACTGGGTGTCGAGGGGGTCTCCCCCCCAAACCCCTATTTTCTGTTACAATTGTAATCAACCAGGACATATTGCAGCCTACTGCCCTATTAAAGAAGAGCCAATGCAATGTAACCTTGGTGAAAATGAAGATGATATACGGTATGCATGTCCTGTTGTAACCACTGTACTTGAAAGATCAAGAAACAAACATATGTGCAGGGTGAAGGTTGAAGGGAAAGAGGTTGAAGCACTGCTGGATTCCGGCAGTATGCTAACCCTGGTCGTTGCAGGCCTAGTGCCGACTCATAAACTGGATACAAGACAGGATATCAGTGTTACATGCATTCATGGGGATACCCGTCTGTACCCCACGGCCTTAGTGAGCATACAAACAGAGGACGGTCTGCTGGATTATGAGGTCGGCGTGGTCCCAAAGATGCCATATGATGTAATATTGGGTAGAGACTTTCCTAACTTTGCGAAGTTAGGCCACAAGAATGGCATAGTTGAGAAGCCAACAACCCCGACCAAGCAGGAAGAAGCATGGGGCCTTCAACCAAAGCCAAGAAAAGAGGTCTCCCAGGGGACAACATCACAGGTGCTTGTAGGGGAGGAGGAGGATGAAGTGGCAAACCTCGCTGATAACGAACAGCCCGGTACTAGTGGGGCTGGGGTCGATCTGAATCCAGAGGACGACGATCTAGAACCAGCAGACCTGGCAGGGTCCTTGACTAATTTTGGGACGGCCCAAAACCAGGATCCAACCCTGCAGCAAGCCAGAGCAGATGTGCAGGTCGTAGATGGTACTCCCATAAATGGTGGGATGATGCCTAATAGTTTTCCCCACTTCATCATGAAAAAGGGTTTGGTGTACAGAGTCTCGAAAATAGGGGTTGATGTGGTGGAAGAGTTGTTGGTTCCCACTCGGTACCGGAGGACAGTACTGGATCTAGCTCATGGGCACATTCTGGGGGGACACCTTGGTATCGATAAAACCCGAGACCGGATTGTAAGGAGGTTTTACTGGCCAGGAATTCAAGCTGAAGTGGCTCTGCATTGTGGAGAGTGCCCGGAGTGCCAGTTAACAGCTCCCCGACCAGCTTTTAGAAGCCCGTTAGTGCCACTCCCCATAATCAAAACGCCATTTGAGAGGATAGCGATGGATTTAGTGGGCCCACTACCCAAATCCGCCAGAGGGCACCAATACATTCTGGTCATTCTAGATTATGCCACTCGCTACCCAGAAGCCATTCACCTTCGGACGATGACTTCCAAAAATATCGCAAAGGAATTAGTGCTCTTGTTCACCAGGGTAGGGGTTCCAAAGGAGATCCTTACCGACCAGGGGACCCTTTTTATGTCCCGCCTTATGGCGGACCTTTGTAAACTGTGGCAGGTGAAACAGTTGAGGACATCGGTTTACCATCCTCAGACGGACGGGCTGGTTGAGAGATTCAACCGAACCCTGAAGTCAATGCTCAGGAAGGTAATCGAAAAGGATGGGAAAAACTGGGATTGCATGTTGCCGTATCTGATGTTTGCCATTAGAGAGGTTCCTCAAGCCTCGCTGGGGTTTTCTCCCTTTGAGCTGGTATATGGGAGGCATCCCGGGAATCTTAGACATCGCCCGGGAAACCTGGGAGCACCAATCCACCCCGTATACTAGTGTCATAGAGCACGTCACGGCAATGCAAGACAGGATAGCGACAGTCATGCCCATCGTCAGAGAGCACATGAGACAAACACAAGAACACCATCGGCACACTTATAACCGGCAGGCTACCCTGAGGGAATTTCAACCGGGAGATAAGGTGTTAGTGCTGATCCCCACGGTAGAGTGTAAACTACTAGCCACATGGAAAGGACCATATGAAGTACTGGAGAGAATAGGAGAAGTCAATTATCGGATCCGACAGCCAGGTCGACGGCCCCAGGAACAGATTTATCACATAAACCTGTTAAAAGCATGGAGAGAGAGAGAAACACTAATGGTCACATACCCCACACACATTCAGGAGACAGCCGAAGTAAATATTTCACCCACTCTGTCCCCAGCGCAAGTACAGGAAGTAAAGACCCTGATCCAGAAAAACAGAGATGTGTTTTCAGAGGTACCTGGCCGAACTGAGGTTACGGCTCATGATATCGTTTCCCTACCAGGGAGAAAAGTGAGTATGAGGCCATATCGGGTACCCGAGGCTCGACGGGCCGCGATTAGAGCAGAGACTGAGAAAATGTTGACAGCGGGGGTGGTCGAAGAGTCACATAGTGAGTGGTCTAGCCCAATTGTGATGGTCTCCAAGCCCGATGGGTCTTTGCGGTTCTGTAACGACTTTCGGAAGGTAAATGAAATCTCGAAGTTTGATGCCTACCCCATGCCCCGAGTAGATGAACTACTGGAGAAAATTGGTCATGCTCGGTACATTACGACCCTTGATCTGACAAAAGGGTACTGGCAAATTCCTCTGACCCCCAGGGCCAAAGAAAAGACAGCCTTTGCAACACCTGACGGTTTGTTTCAATACACCGTCATGCCATTCGGCTTACACGGGGCCCCAGCCACCTTTCAACGGCTCATGGACAAAGTCCTAAAACCGCATAAAGCATACCCCGCAGCTTATTTAGATGACGTGGGGATCTACAGCCCAGATTGGGAATCCCACTTACCCCGGGTACAGGCAGTGTTAGATGCCCTTAGAAAGGCAGGGCTCACGGCAAACCCTGCCAAGTGTTATGTGGGGTTAGAGGAAACAGAGTATCTGGGATACACTGTAGGAAGAGGGTTAATCAAACCCCAACACAAGAAGGTGAAGGCAATTAGAGAATGGCCGAAACCAGTAAATAAGAAGCAGGTCCGAGCCTTCCTAGGGCTGACCGGTTACTACCGGAAGTTCATCCCAAGTTATGCCACAGTGGCCGCCCCACTTACCGACATGACTAGAGCCAGAGGGCCAAACATGGTCAAATGGGATGAAAGGGCCACCAAAGCATTTAGGACATTACAGGAGGCTCTCTGCTGTAACCCAGCGCTGGTGGTACCAGACTTTGAGAAAGAGTTTGTGGTTCAGACGGATGCCTCAGAGGTCGGCTTGGGAGCAGTGCTATCCCAAGAGGTAGAAGGGGTAGAACACCCCATCCTGTTTTTAAGCAGGAAGCTGGAACCACGGGAAACCAACTACTCAGTTGTTGAGAAAGAGGCGCTGGCAGTAAAGTGGGCTCTAGAAAGCCTGAAGTACTACCTGTTGGGGCGCCACTTCACCCTCATCAGTGACCATGCCCCACTCACCTGGATGCATAGGGCTAAAGAGAAGAACGCTCGGGTGATGCGGTGGTTTTTGAGTCTCCAACCGTTTCATTTTGACTTGAAACACAGAGCAGGGAAGGAAATGGGAAACGTGGATGGGTTATCCCGCATGCATGCATATTTTGCTGCGGTAGCCCGACCTAGGGGGTCGGATCTAGGGGAGAGATATG